>NC_072449.1:9465772-9648272 GCF_027596085.1 Anoplopoma fimbria | reverse complement strand
GAGGCCAGCCAAGTCTCCACTAAATTGGTTTACTTCCAGTGATGCTGCCTGCATCATTTTGGAAAGGTGCTGCAGAATCTATAATCTATTATTTACATAGACACCCTGCACACCACATAGTATCACTAAAAAATATGTTTTCATTGGACTATTTTATAAATTACTAGGGACCAGAGTTTGCTTCCCGTCGCAGACCTTCAACTAATGTTCACATATTAACTGTAAATCGCATTCGTTCCTTAACCTTAAAGGGGAACACAACTTAAATTTTGAACTCTAGTATATCATTTCCATGGCCTAGGAAAGTTCAATCAATCTTTGTGAACATGAGCTACTCTGTGTCAAAGCCAGAAACCAGAGAAGCAAGTCTCAAACTTATGAAATCATCAAGTAAGTCGTGACTGATTTTGTCAACCCACAGAATGTTTGTTTTCTTTTTTAAAACACAATATCTCTTGTTATTTTCAACACGAGTGAAATACAGAAAATTAGACATGTGACTCCATTCTTGTAATATAATAGATAATCTATATGATTAATGCTGTTGAATAATAAGTATACTTACTATTCATTTTTCAATGTGTAGTATGTATGAGTGATTGTGCCTAACCCTAACCATACCTTTACCAAATTTTAAGTGATAAACTCACAATGTTTTCTCAAACTTAACCATAATATGGTTGCTATGCACAGATGTTATATAAATCAAGAATGTACAGAATAGTCTGAGACAGGTAAACACACTTGTTGACTGCACCGTACTGATTGTACATTACAGGTCAGGGACTCAGTCACATAATGTGTTCTTTCAAAAAACATTTATACAATACAGTACACATATTGCGATTGACGCAACCACACACATGAAGCACACGCTGTACACAAATTATGAACTGAACGAGATCTGTGTCTGGACAAACCCATTTTCTCAAACCCTCTCGGTTTCACACAGAATTGTATGAAGCACTGTATTATCAAGACAACACAACCTTACCTCTGCTGTGGCTGACCGAAATAGTAAGAGGGGGAATGTGTGAGGGAAAGACAGCAACAAAAGGGACATGAGGACAGATGAGAGAGAGAGAGAGAGAGAGAGAGAGAGAGAGAGAGAGAGAGGAGGCAAGCAGAGAGAAAAGTGGAAGCAACAGTGAGAGAGAGAGACAGAAATAAGGAGGGCCAGAGGGAGAGGGTAAGCGGGAAACCCAATCTGTGAGTTGATGGGGCTCCTCAGCACTGAGGCAAAATCAATTTGACTGGTGCTGCTTCTGCTCTGAATGAGAGGCAAGGATGATGGAGCGGGAGAGGGAGGAAGGGAGAGGAGATGAAGAGCAGGGTGGCTGGACAACGATGGAGCTGTGGAGTCAATAAGAGTGTGGCAGTAAAGAGAGAGAAAATGGGTGGAAGGAATAAGAAGGAGAGGAGAGAAGGAAGAGGTCAGAGCGGGGACAGCAAACAGAGAATAGAATATAGAGTCCACGGATAGGCAACATCACACATACAGCCACCTGAGGTTTACTAGTGCAAATGTAAAGAGGGCAACTTTGAGATACAGTCAGTAAACTGAAGGGAAATATGTGCCCCACATACTACAGTTTGGTGCTGACAGATCATTGGGGGCTATACTAATAATAACTGGGATGAGTTACTACATATATTATGCAGTTCAATACATAAAAGTGTTTCTGTAACCCAATGAAATTCTGAGCTCCAAACCACTCAATATATTAATTCTGTTCGGTCTAAAAGTAACTTTAAAATGTTACATGTACACTTTATCTGCTGAGTGCTGTAAATGTATAAACTGTCTGCTAATGATAGTAGAATTGAAATGCCTATAAGACCCATGATTGTAAAATACAATTTGTATTTACACCTAATCAATTGAAGTAAACAAAAGCATTGCCTTTTCTGAGGTTAAGGAATCAATATAGCTGAACACCATTATACTTTTTAACCTGTCGCCTTAAACACACGAACTGGAGTAGCACTTCAGTTAATTAACTGCGTAGCTTATTAGCTAATTGCCAAGAGTGGAACAATGATGACCCTCATTTTGAAATCAACAGGTACCAGAGTGACTGGCATCCAGCCATGTTCTACTACTGGTTCTGGCTTTTGTTTGAATAGCATTGCTATCAGTGTGACTTTTTACACTGTAGGTGGACAGCAAAACTGAAAGGCATGCTACCTTGGCCCCTGGAATAGGTGCTGCTCTGGTATAATCATAGACTTGATACCCAGTGGTGTGTGATCTCTTGGTGAGTACTGCTAAGTGGCACATGAGATACAGGCGTAGCATTTTAAGTGGAAGTGCAGTGTGTGTATTTGTATGTCTTTGTAAAAAAAGAACAGGGAAAGTGAAAATTTGGAATATGGATCGAGAGAGGAAAACTCATAGGCTTTGAACATCGTCACAAGACAAGAAATACCAAGCTGGAATAATAATGAACTAATGTGATGTAACAGAGTCTCCACATTCATCTCATATCTCTGAAGTGATCTCTTAAGTTGTGGAATGTATGTGCATATATACATATATATATATATATATATATATATATATATATATATATATATATATATATACGTTCTTTTAGAATCCTCTGAAGGGAGTATCAGGGTCACATTAATTATTGGTAATATGTAAAATGTCAACGTAAATGATAATTAAATAATAATTTTCTTTATTTTATAATTTTGTTAAAGGTTGTCAACTAACCTGGATGTTTACAGTGCCAATAGGTCCATTTAACCTCATAGTGTGTGTGTGTGTGTGTGTGTGTGTGTGTGTGTGTGTGTGTGTGTGTGTGTGTGTGTGTGTGTGTGTGTGTGTGTGTGTGTTTCCTCAGTCACACTATCCTTATTGTATCATGAAGACTGCTACCGACCAGAATGGAACTCCTTATTTTCTCATTGCCGCTGACAGCCTCAGCCAAGAGGCTGCTATTTTTAAAAAGGAGTGGGTGACTGAGCGTGCTAATAAACGAGCACACGCACACACATTCACAGACAAGCAAGCTTCATTTGCATAAATTCAGAGCTATGTGTTCACCTAAAGTCAGTCTTGCCACAGCAGGCACGTTCACAGAAGCACCTTTGACATCTGTGTGCTCTGCACACCTTTATGAAACAAAGAGCCACCCACATTTCTGCAGGCACACACACAAACACACCGACACACACACACACACACACACACACACACACACACACACACACACACACACACACACACACACACACACACACACACACACAGCTACGGGAAACTGCATTCCCATTCTCTGTTTTGAGCTTGTTTCTTGGATTGAATAACTGCTCTCCTTTTATTTAAAGCTGTCTATGAATAGTGTTGCCATCTGACACCAGCTTACAGCTAGGAATCATTCCTGATCTAATGTAGCAGAAGATGTTACCACATCTGTTCCTGCAAATTAAGGGACGGAGAGGCGGACAGAAAGAAAACAGAGGCAGGGAATGAGAGACTGCAGTTTAAAGTGTAACTCAAACATTTCTTCTCTTTCTTTTCTTTATTTCTAATAGTCCACAAATCCTATTTGTCTATTTGTCCCTCCTCTCACTGTATCCTTGTTTTCATATCTGTGTTTATTCACCCCCCCCCCCCCCCCCGCTGGTAGCCCTCCCCCTCTGTCCTTCTCTCTAACTTTTCTATGTTCTCTACAGCCACCATATTTGATGTGATTGTTTCTCTCTTGGAAAAAGTGACCTACGCAGTGATACAAATCTCTGTCCCGTGTCAAGTACTGTATCAGCCTTTAACTTGGATTTCTTTCCTTCCAACTCCTGCCATTCTCCTCTTGCTCTCCATCTCTATGCTGTGATAGATTCTAGCTATAGATTTTCTATTGGGATTGTATTGTAGCCTAATTAGAGTCTCCCACTGACAGTTGTCTAACTTATGGCTATTGACCAGTACAGTCAAATGCATTAGTTATTGTGCTGCTGAAACCCTCATTTGTATCCCGCCTCTTAATGCAGAGCAATTAGGTAGATTAAGGCCGCAGAGCGTTCACTACAGCCAATGACTACGTCAGGTTTGCACAATGCAGGGGTGTTTTTTGACAACAGTTTCCAAAT
Source organism: Anoplopoma fimbria (assembly GCF_027596085.1). Taxonomy (NCBI): domain Eukaryota; kingdom Metazoa; phylum Chordata; class Actinopteri; order Perciformes; family Anoplopomatidae; genus Anoplopoma; species Anoplopoma fimbria. Next base: position 9,644,174 of record NC_072449.1, on the reverse strand, counting down.
GATTTATGTAAAATAAAATATTTTTTTACATAAAGGTTACACATACTGGATAGTGAATCAGGAAGTTAGAAAGACTCCAGTGACACACAATGAGTGCATGAGCAGAGTGTGTGATAGCCAGAGAAAAAGATTTTATTCATTTTTTTTCTTGTCAAAGCATTTGATTTCATGATTGCTGTCGTGAAGTAAAGCTAATTTAAAGAAATATCACCAAAAATACTTTCACCAAAAAAAAAAGTCACCTTTCTAAATGTATGTATTCTACCATTTGCAAAATGGCATTCCCTTTAACTAAAATCCTTACAACCTCCAAAGTGAAGTATATTGTCACATTTCTTAAATACTCTCCATTTCTGCTCTTGTAGATGTTCAGTTATTGATTTTGATGCACTTAAGTCACAAAGCAACACAGTCTTAAGCATTTTACAGGAAAGGCAGAGTATATTAGACACATTTTTTTTGTGACCTAGTTGATGCTATAATGACAAAACAGAAGGAATCAAATTGATGTATTATGTGTCCTGAAAGCACAATATTGCTCCAACACGTCAGCAAGTTATGGTATGAGTCTAACTGTAATTCAGGCTCTGTGACATTGAGATACATCATGTGGGTCATGTGTAATACGTTGTGTTTCTGCGCTCTGGCTCCGTGTCTAGCTCCTCTCTCTCTCTTTTTGTTGGAGTGACATTGAAACAGGCTGCTTATCCCTTGATCACCGCCAGCTTCATTTGTCTCAATTAGCTCCGACAGCTTTTGCTTTTCTCATGTCCACTTCAATTAGCTGGTTGCGCAACGTTGCCCGTGCGTCTGTGTCAAAGAACGCGTGCCTATGTGTGTAAATGTTAGCATGGGAATATAAACTGACACACAACTGACTTTTTTATTAAAACGCTCCCCCTGACACAGAAATACGCACACACAGAAAAACAAGCACACGCACAACACATGCAAAGGAGAGTCATCACCTGTGTCAAGAGGTTAACTGGTGATAACAAAAGTCAAACACAAGAAAAGTCCACCTGACTTTGTAACATTCTTCCCACAACCTGCATAGTGTCTGTTGATGTGTGGACATGTTAGCGGAGTGTTGGTTGAGAGAGAGGGGGGAAAGAGAGAACAAGATAGTTAACAGCTTCTCACATGTGAGTAACAGGTTGAGTCTGACTTAAACACACCATATGCTATCTCAGCAACAACATCATTTGGTTTTCACGCCTCACGAAATATGCTTTCTTGACCGAATATATATATAAAAAAAAATACAACAAATATACAAATTTTTGCTTATCTTGCTTTTGTTTTAGACTTTATGAAGTACATGAAAAATAAACAAAGAGAAGGAGTCAGCTGTTGATATTACTAGCCTTACAATCTCAGAATCTTGTGATGTTTCATTTGCATGAGATGTCCTCAAAACAGGTCCTGACCTTTGCTTTGATAACACCCACTCTTAAGAGAGGAAAGATAGATGGTTCGTAGGATATACCAAATTAGTGAGCTGCAAGATAGCAGACAGTCATGTATTTGCTGTTTTCTTTTTAAATACATGATGGTTAACATCTGTAGAACAGAGGGAACTCTTTCAACGTTGTCTGGTGTCTGCTGTCTGCTTTTGTGTAATAGCTATGATTTGCAAATATTGATTTTTTTTTTCTATAAAGCTTGAAATACAGGTGTAGAGACATAGACTGCGGCGTGTCCTGTGGCTACAGTGGAAAGACAAAGATCAAAGCAGTAAGGCTAGACAGACCTTTGGGAACTGATGCGAGGGATTTTCCACTAAGCAACAGGAGTTCACCAGTGTTCCTGCAGGCTTTGAGCCGAAGTGATCGATCTGGATACTGAGAATGTGAGCGTACACAATGCCGGCTCTGAACTCAAGGTTATATTCTGTTATATAGTCTGGAGTCATGGTTGAGGACGGAGAGAGATATACACATGTTGGAATCGTCATTCTTTCATTCACAGACTTGGAGCTGCTGTCAGGATTCTTCTGACACAGCATCGCTCTCCCTCTCTGTCCCCCAGCTCTGCTTTTTCATTCTCTCTCTCTCTCTCTCCCTCTCTCGCTCTGTGTCCCTCAACTTTCCTCCTCTCACTAGTCGTGGGGGGGCAGTGTTCCCTTTTGTTATGTTGGCCCTCCTCCTTGATTCGCTCCCTAGATGTTACCATGGAAACTACAAGACACTACATCACCTCAAGTAGAAGTTTCTCAGAGTGCTTGTCTGTGAGTGTGTGCGTGGAACTTTAGTTATGTGTGTGTGTGTGTGTGTGTGGGTGCAGCTTTATGTCAACCCCCCCCCTCTAAAACTGGCTCTCACAATCACACACATGCACACTCTCTACTAGGCACAGTTATTAATGCCAAGATGCTGAGTAACAGTTGAAGAAGCAGGGGGGTTGAGATTATGAAGTGTAAGGGGGGTTATAGTGACAAAGAAGGAGACAGGACTATCCTCCATCTGGAAACAGTTACCATGGTAACAGATGTACAGTAGAGATGGTTTTAAGAAAAGATGGCTTTTGCGTCATTGTCCTATGTCAGAGCATATAGGCACAGCAACTTCATGCGCACTTGTTATTGCACTGGCAGCTACACTACACTACAGACACAGACCATACACGCAAACACAAACATCCACCGATAAAACTAGTGGATGATAAGTTTACTCCTTAAACGGAAATGTTGCAAGTAACTCTCAGCATGATAAAGTGAAAAGAGAGTAGGAAAAGGATTGTGAAGAAAACAAAACAAAAAGAAAACTAGATCATAGAGCAAAGAAACTTCTCTATTGCTTTTATTGAAGAAGAAAATTGAGTGTAGACTCAAACAGAGGAGACTCTACAGAAGCAAGAATACACAAATAAACACATACATACACAGACATACACATAATGTGATCTTGTTTTTGTGAGGCCTGAATGTCACTTAAGACCATTTTCTATTATTAAAAAAAAAAAAGAAATTCTCAGATCTAGTGTAGTGTAGTAAATAAAGGCTTTTGCTATAGAATGATTGAATGTCCTGATAAGGATTGTAATATAACCACGTTACTGTATGTGCGTTAGTGCAATATGTGTGTTATATGGTTCCACTGACTGTAAAGACAGTGTTGTGACTGTGCAGATCTCAGTTCAGATCAGCAAGGTACCGGTACATTTTCAGTCCAATGTAGCTTTGGATTAAATACAGACCCTGGAACAGCTGATGTGACTCATGTTGTGCTCTGGGCTCTTCCTGCACTGAGCTGTTTTAGGCAATGATTATGAGTGAGAGAGAGGCACACAAACACTTCCACCACCAAAACCACAGGGCCTCTGTTCATTACTTGTTCTATCCCTGAATAAGCAAGAGTAGTGGAACCCATACACATAATGGCATGGACATAGCGTCTGTGATGTCACTCATGCGACATGTGGAGTGTGAAGAGATGCTTTGAAGCCTGCAGTTGGGTTTAATGCTCACTGCCCTCTTGGCAGTTGTTAAAAGCCAGAATATCTGAATCTGGCCAGTGTGGTGGAGCCTGAGGGGAGCTGTGATGGGTTGAGTGAGCAGCATCTACTGTTTCAGACTGTGATAGCTTGAGCAAATCAAGGCAAACACACATTTACTTTAAGGCTTAATGTTTTCTTAATCCAACCAATCATCACCATGGCATACTTTACACAATAAATTAGCTACTGCGAGACCATCTGTTGGAACTAGAAATCGACGTTGTATCTATTGAAATGTGGGGGATCTTCACATCATACAGATGAGAACATTTTTAGAGCCAGCTTCATGCACCACTAGAGGAAACGCATTTTAAAGCAGCTCTGCATTGGCAGACAGTTTACTTAGTATTTCAGCAAGTCATTTTTTATACCTGATAATGTAAGATGGATAACATTTGAAATATTGTTAAGTGTAATTGGGTGGGTGGCTGTAGCTTAGGAGGTAGAGCTGGTCATATACACTTACCACAGGGTTCACAGTTTGATCTGACGATGGTCAGCATCTTGCATGTGTTTGCAAATAGAGAAAGTAATCATTTAAATAAGAGAGGGACAACTTTGAGGTTTTACTGAGCCCCCTCCACGCAAAAGAAAACCTGGGAGGCCAAATCTGGTTTGGTGCAGAACTGTGACAAGCTAGCCAATATAGATGTATGAGGCTCACACAACACAGATACAGCACAGGACTTTCAACCACCAGACCGTGTTCAAGACCAGTGTTTGTGTCCCAAATTGTTGTTGAGTTATGTGACGTTACGTTTACGACTTAGCTAAATGGCTATTTTGCCGTGACCTAAGTTTACTTACGTTCAAGCCCAACCATGATGTTTTTTCTGAGCCTAACTAAGTGGTTTTGTGCCTAAAATTAACGTCACAATTTTTAACACTTTGCATGGCACGTATGTGTTAAAATAACATGGACATCTCATTTTATACAGACTTGTATAATTCAAAAGAGTTGCTCTGGACTTTACAGGATGAACAGTACAGGAGACCCCCCAAAAAAACAACAAAACTAAGACTGCCATATTTAACATTATATGAATCAAGCATTTTACAAATGTCTTTGAGATGATGAAACTATTTATCTCACCTTTCTTAGTTGCACTTAAGAGGCCCTGCAACATGTAGTGTTGTTTAGTTCCGTTGCTTGCCACCTGTTCATTTGAGGTGAACCAACATGCATGCTTGTTGGTTAACACGGTTATACACTAAATTGACTTTTTCTGTGAACCCAAAAATGCAAAATCCTCAAACTGAGACATCAAGCAGCATCAATATCCCATTGAACATGTCAAACACACACATACAAACACAAGAAAAAATTGATTGCCACTTAATTGCCACAAGATGAGAGCAAAACTGTTTCATTCAAATACTTAGCCTAATGTTAAGTGGAGCCATGGGAACTTGATCTTTTGGCATTCTCAGAGGATTCAATGTGTCACTACATGTAAAAGATACAGGTCTAATGAGCAGACAGTGCTGGAGATGTAGTGTGCAGAAACACACTAGTTATCCAGGTTTAAAGGCAACATTTTAATGAGTAACACTGTTTATAATGAACTGTTTGCTCAAAATCACATCTTGCCAACAGCAGTGGCAATATCACGTTGCATGGTGGAAACACAATCACAGTATTTCCTCGACAAAGCCTTTTTTGATTGAGTGGACTTGGGTTGCCAGAGGGTAGCTCTAAAGTGGGTTACTTAGGTGAACAGCAGTGCCTCCAGAGATTCTTCAACTGGCTCAAACAGGATATTTGAGCATGAGAAATCAGCCAGGCAGTGATTGTTTCTTGTTTTGGTGTAGGCTGGAGTAAGGACAGTAAGTAAGTAACTGTAGGAGCATGATTTCAATATAAGCACAGACATGAGGAACACAGTTAACAGAGTATCTTTCTCAATACTTGTGTTAAAAAAGGCCAATTAGCCTAATCTTAGGAGTATTTTAAAGGTTAAAAAACACACTCTGCAATGAAGGATTACTGGCAACATTCCAGGTGCACTTACTTTCAGTTTTACCTCCAAATAAAGTGGTGGCTAATTTGGCAAAAGTGTTGGATTGTTTAAAACCTGTCTCATCGTTTTACCACATTGGATTTAGGCCATATCGACCTTTTTAATTTATTTTTATTTACCAGTGTCACTTTGTTCAGAGATCTGTATAAACTAAAGTATTATATTATTTAATTTCCTCATAAATCCATGAGAAGTAGTAATAATACCTCACAAGCCTCATGATATAGTGATCTTTTATTAAATACATTTTCCCCAATCCCAGCGTACAGAAGAGAAGGCCAGATTGCAAGTGATCCTTTTTTTCACAGATCTAGAAATAATACTTATGGTTTGGTTTTTTTCTCAAAGCCAAACACTGGAGGCATTCTTTAATTTAATGCCACATGTGACATCGCTAATATCTGCAACAGTTGTGACAGAGCTAACTGTTTTTACCTGGGGGGGGAACGAGAGGGTGGGCGTTACGCTTCAACTCTGTACCTCGCCCTCGGGTCGGGGGGATGATGTTATCAGTGGTAATAGCTGTATGAGCGCTGTGCAGAGCGGCAGCGATTAGCTAGCCAGGTTGACACACACACACACACACACACACACACACACACACACACACACACACACACACACACACACACTCACAGATTCCATTCACATGTTGGGTATCAAACACACTATTGGTATCACTTTAGGAGAACTGGTATTGGTTCTGCCGCCGTCATTTTTGAATACCCTGCCGCTCTTCTGACATAATTGTGGTCAGTTGTGGAGCGCATTACAACTGTTAAAATGCCAGGATGTAGCAAGTGGCAGGATAGGAAAAGTCTGGCTTGCCATACAACATTCACACACATTAGGGTTGAGTATCTTGCCCAAGGACACATCGACATGGACTAGCTTACCCTGGGATCAAACTGCTGAAAGATACAAGTTTGGGAGCATCAAGATTGCCTCTCAAAGGTTCTCAACATGTCCAGAGCGAGCCGGCAACTCATAGCTAACGTTGCTAACAGCGCGTCGTTACGCACATAGCATCATGTTGGGCAGAACCCTCTTTTCCGTTCCCATTCAGTGGATGTTGGCCCTAACCCATCAGGCTTTTGATGTGTAATTATCATTGCTGATACATTTTAACTCCAACATAGAAACACAAGCAGACATTACACACTCAATAACACCCAAATGCATGTCTTTACCCAGATTCAAACCCAAACAAGACATTAAATTAAAATTGCATTACCTTATGCTTATAATGTACTTTTTGTTTTGTTTACAAACACACAGTACAACTTTTTGCATTAATGCTGACTGCGTTGAACAAGGCAATTGGAACATAATTTGTGAGTCTAGCTTATTATATTAGTTCTATTTTAATGAAGTCGCAACCTCATCAGGGACAACCTGACACAAAGGAACATAATAAAGGAAGTAAGGGAACATATGCTCTTTTTTTCCACTGCTTATTTTTTTCCGATTTCCTCCAACAAAAGACAAGATTAATGCATAAGATGTGTAAGTGTGTCAATGAGTGTACTCACATCTGTGTGCCTGCATGTGTATTTGTGTGGGTAAGGCTGTGTGTACGTTTGCGGGGATATGTTGATTTACATTTTTTTATGCCTCTCTGCACCGTAAGCATTTCCACTAATCGTAGAGTAAGCTTTTTGTCTGTTTGCAGAAACTTTGGCTTTTAAAAAAGGGAAAATCTCTCCGGGCTGACCTTCTCCATGAGCGTTGGAAACCTAGCAGGAACCCCCTCCTGCACTCTGACTCTCTGAAAGGGGAAAAGTTCATGCAGAAAACTTTATTAAGTGTTTTGGAAAGTTGAGCTGGGAACACTGTGTCTAATTCGAAGAAAAATGTGTATGTGTGTATGTATGTGTGCATTCATGTCTTTATCTGTTTGTGGCTGAGAGCTTGAGGGCTTATCCTGCTGCTGGTAAATTACCCAAAGCAACGTGGTGTGGGGAGGAAGCAGTGGGAGGGAGTGGAGGAGAGGTGAAGTGGGAGATCGAGAGGGGAGGGAAAGGGAAAGACAGAGGAGTGATCATTTGGAACCCCAGGTCTTATCAAACATTGTTAGTGCACCCTACTGCCTCTCATTTACAATCTTGCTTTTTTTCATTTTTTTTCCTCTGAGGCTTACTAGCATACAGGCACAGGCAACACAAACACACTGACAAAAACACATTAGGATAGTAACAGTGTATTATATTACATTACATTACATTACATTACAGTCATTTAGCAGACGCTTTTATCCAAAGCGACTTACAGGAAGTGTATTCAACATAGGTATTCAAGAGAACTACTAGTCACCAGAAGTCATAAGTGCATCTCCTTTCTTAAACAAGCATCTTAAAGCATAAGCCAGAGCAAAAGTATAGTGCAGAGGCAAATTACTACAAAAACAATAATTGCAACAAACTACTACGAATAGGATAAGTGCAGTAAACAAATACGAATTCAATAAGTGCAGCGAACTGATACGAATACAGTAAGTGCAACAACTAATACGAATGCAGTAAGTGCTACGAGGAAGGCTCAGGGTAGTACTTCTTGAAGAGGTGATATATAAGAGGGTTATATAATTTATCAGCAGCGCTAATCAAGAAAAAAATACCACAAGGTATTTCGAGTATATGAAAACAGTGGGAGCAGTGTAATATTGTTACATTTTTATACATTAAATTTTTTTTATCTGTATCTTTTCATTTTTACATCTCTATATGAGATTATACACTACATATAGAATATTTTTTTTACACAGACACAAGCTGGCTCACATATAGAGTTGGCAATACAGTACACAAACACCTGCACACACACCCTCAACCCATATAAATAGTAATACACAGAGGTGGGGAAAGGGCTGCTATCAATCCAACAAGGAAGTTACAGGGGACTTTCTCAGAATTGTAGCTTCTCACATCACTTTTTATTGCACCCTTGTGAGTTGATACACTAGTGTGTTACAAATAGTCAAGCTCTGGAATGTGTATGTGTGTGTGTGTGTGTGTGTGTGTGTGTGTGTGTGTGTGTGTGTGTGTGTGTGTGTGTGTGTCACAAAGTGTGTGAGTGTGGTCGTGTACATTAGCATATTAGCATAAAGTACCATAAACTCTATTGTGTGTTTGACAATGAACATATAGTGTACAATAACATAAATCCAGTTGCACGCAATGAGAAATAAAACACATAAACTTCACGTGTGTTTGCTAACATTATGTTCTAATATGTGCATCTGTATGGGGCTGAAATGTTTGAGATATAAGCAAGAAAACTATATGATAAGTTATTCTGGACCAAACAAACTAGCTCTCTCTGGGGGTGATTCAAAGTTTTAAAGAATCAAAGTTATTTTGTCACTTTAACATTTTTTATAGCTTCCGGAGTCTCTTGTGTTTTGTGTCTCTCCCTGTGGTGCTGTCTATGGTTCAACATTTTGAATAAACATGCATTTATAGTCAAAGGAATAGTATAGAGAACCGAGTGTACAATAGCAAAACAGAAATAAACACATAAAATAGCAGGGATGTTGACAAAATGAAGAGTTTATGAGGATCATAACATTCCTTTAATCTGGCAATCCTAAACAGAGCAAATTAAACAGGTTTTGTGGGTTTGTTGTTTTGATCGTCTGCTAATTGATGGACAGAATGTGAACATCTTGACATGTGACTTAGGGTTAAAGGGACAAGATCCAACCGCTGGGTCTCAACAGGCTACTCTGCCAAGTGATTGGAGAGACTATGCTAATTCTGCTAACCCTGACAACAATAAAAAAGAAATGTGTTTGACAGAAGAATACATGAAGAATTGACAGGAACTATGAAAAACATAAAATAAGAGAAAAGACGTTGAAAGAGGAGGAGAGGAAGAGTTGAGGCAATGTGAGGAGAGTTTAAAGGATGAACCATCTTGGTTTGTATTTGTTCTTTGCTTGATGATACACAGACAAAAATGCTCACAAAGACCATCTGCAATGAGAATCAAATGAGAATGTGGGCACATGCTGGCATAAACAGCACTGACACCAAAATCACAAGATAAAAAGCTTGCCAATTAGTCATAATACAAGATGTCTAGTCTGTATTAATGTCCAGCCTACCTCCTTCTGTTTGTCTCTCTCTTTTTGTACTGAAAATATGTGGTGTTATGAAATATGTTAAAAATATAGTGGTTTATGCATAAATGGTTTTATCACAGCAGCTAAATGATTATGTAGAGGGATAACCTGCAGTCACAAGTGTCTTCCCTTCACATTTTCCTCCATCACTGTTTTTGTTTTCGATGTTGCTCAGCTAAAAGGCAGAATTGGTCCGATTTTACCGTCAGTCGAACTGATTTTAAAATAGTTGCACTGGTATTTAGAGAATGCATTTTCATATAAACAACCAAATATTATACTTATTAACAAAATATACATGGAGCTATAACTGTCAACCACATTTTCTAACTCCTCCAGGGGATTCCAGATGCCTCTACAGAGAGGCTTTTTGGGGATATCTGATCAGATGCCTAAATTCCTCAGACTGGCTGCTTCTTAAAAAATGATCTCATTCTGGCTACCTAAGCTCAGATCGGACCCCAGCAAAGAAGCCTCATTTTGGCTGTTTGTATCCGCAAGCTTATTATTTCAATATATGGTATTGAGCTTTGAGTAAATCCACTGGTAAATCAAGAGCTTCACCCTCAAGCTTAACCCAGTCCAGTGCAACACTCACATTAAGCGGGTGCAGTAACAATCCACCTGTTGACACACACACACACACACACACACACACACACACACACACACACACACACACACACACACATACAAACACACACACTCACACTTTTGAATCAATTCCGAATGCTTGTATGATATTTAAGCTCCCTCACAAAATGCCACGCATAGAAGAACAGTAGGGGCAGCTTTTTACCTGGTGCACTGAACCTCTCCTCCTTCTTTGTCATTATTGAGTCCTTGGTCACAATTTTTTTCTGAGGAGATTGGAGTATTTATGATCATATAGTTGCATTTGGTAAAAGGGGCTTAGTTATTGTGTATGCTACACAAGACCAGGGAGACGGAGGAATCCAAGAAACAAGGCCAGATGCTCTGTGAGGAGATCAAGCAAACTATTGTATTCAATACAGTGGCTGCATTACTTATATTAATTCATATTAAATTATTTAAGATGATGATGAAGTCTCTCATTTAAGTGTTCAGCTCACATTCTGATTTCATAGAAAGGTCATGTTGTCCTATGAACCGCAATGCTGGAGACATGACTGAATGGTCATCATGAGAAGTATTAGTAGCATAACCAATAACATCACTGAGGCATCTCTGATCACCGGAGATAAAGAGTCGATTTTTGCATTATAAGGGCCGACTAAGACAAGGTGGGGTGTTGATTTCCTGACTTAAGGAGAGTTCCTGACTTAAGGGAGGACATACATACTCAAAAACAGTACAATTACATCATTAACTGTAAATAGGATATTAGAGAATACAAAATGAAGGCTTTCATTTTGTATTCTCTAATATCCTATCCTATATAAGGTGTTTAGGTAAAAAAAAGAAAAGAAAAAAGAAACCTGCTGAATAGACTGCTGTTGTGCTGAATGACAGATCTGTTGTTCGCCCATAAAACACTTTTTGGTGTAAGTTGCTCGAAGTTTCTCGAAGTTGCTCAGTGCTCTCCGGTCACCTTTTCCAACTCCAATTTTCATTTCCGTCTGTCCTTTATTTTTTCAAAAACTGCTTTCTACTCTCCTTTTCTCCTCATGTCCCCTAGATCCAACCCCGGTCCTTCTTCACCTCTTTTATTTTCTCTTATTACCCATCCTAATGATAGCCAGTCTTCAGAGAGAGAGGCACTGATGGCAGCGAGTGCCTATCGTTATATTTAGATCTAATTAAAGATCATTATAATCTATCAGCACAATGGAGACCAGGCTGTGATAGAGTCAGGGGAATGGGCAAATGGAGAGAGGGAGGGATGCAGGGAGTGAGAAAAAGAGAATGCGTGAAGGGGAAGTGCAGGAGTAGGAGAACTCGCATGTGTCATCGACAGCCTCAAACACCCCCCACTACCTCATATTGTTCTATAACTACCCCCTTGAATCCCCAATTATGAAAATGTGATTATAACACATTACAATGATTGCAACCCTTGTACAGGCCCAAGTGTAAGAAGAGAAAGGAGGAGTGAGGATAAAGTACCGATATGAGAGGTGTGTAAGACTGTGCTCCTCGGTTTTATTAGCATTAGGTAGGGTGATCCTTTAAATGGTATTACATTTAATTTGATTAGCCTGGGTTAAGTAGTGCATTAAGAACACATAACTGTATAAAAGCAAACACAGTCTGACATAAAACAGTAGGAAACTTTATTTACTGTCCAAAAGAAGTGCTGAAGAATGCTTCCAAAACCCCCTCACAACCTTTTTATTCCCTCAGTTGATTTTTCACAGCGTACCCCTAAGCTGACTGTGAAGTGACAGAGAAATAGAGAAGCAGTGGCATTTGCCAAACTCTTTTCTGTATCAGTTGTAGTACTGCAGTTGGCATGGAATTGCTTTAAAAGCAATAGAAATGGGTAAAAATTCCACTGGCCATGTCTCATATTACTCTTTCTTATCAGCATCAGCTCTTGCCAGTAGCTTCATGGAGCTTATCGCAGCCGTGGCCAACTTCTTTTCCCTTTAATCCCAAACTGAAAGTATTATTACTTTATTTGAAACTTTGGGCCGCACAGAGGACGTGCCCAAATGGTCTTTTAATTGGAAATCAAAGAATTTAATCTATTCAGTAAACCTGTGGCAATCCCAATTTGGCTTCTGACTAGAGAACAGGTTATTACCTTGTTCTAATATTTTTATGAAAAGTAGAGGGAATACTATGATGTTGATCCCGGTGGCACTGTCCATGGTGCTGATGGTGTAAGCTAGCTGGATTTTTTTTAAACGTGCACACACATTTGCACACAAAATGGACACTTTACATAAAAGTTAATGGGTTCATGGTTATTATTATTTTTCTATTACGATTTTTCCTCAAATTTGCTAAACAGGGGGGCTGACACATTGTTGCATTTGCTCCTTGTCTTCATACACAGAACATGCACACCCACAAAACAAACACACACCGATACACTTACAGTGAAATCATGATGACTTTGTGAACACTGTGTCTGTTTGCTGATGTCTACCAAATCCTCTTTTATCAAACAAATCTTATTGCAAGATATACATTTTTCATACCCCTTCCTTGTTCCCCTATTCCCCCTAAGTTAATTATATAAATGTGTGTCAGTCCTTCATGCTAATAACACAAGTGCACGTGTTATGTACATGTGCACATTTCTGAATTCGTGCCGCAGCTGGATGCTTGGCTCGGGTTTAATTTGGCAGAAGCAGGCTTCTTATTTTGCACTTGTCCAACAGATTTCCACATTATTTAAATTCAATCATGGCTGTGCAGTTTTAACTCACATCCTTGCTATGCTCTTTCACGTTCCCTTTGTTGCTTTAAGTGTTTGTACCTTTTAGTGTGTACTAGTGTATATATGTGCATTTGTGTTATCTGTGTATTCTGTATAGGTAAGAGACCGCTTGTCTCTCCCTCTGTGTGTGTGTGTCTCTTGTTGTTTTAGCCGTTATCATCGCCCGAGGCTGAATATAAGACCAAAAGACTGAGAGGATAAGAAGAAGAGTTTAACTCTGAAATAGACAGCCAATACCGATACACACATATGCACCGGTGTGCTTCTTTTGATTTATCAGTCAGCCTTTACAAACAGCTCACAATGTTTCAGAAGCAAACTGTCATAAGTGCCTTTGCTTAGAGGGAGAGATAAAGGCAGATATAAGAAGAACATGGTTGGAGCAATTCATGGAGGAGGCTGCGAGAGATTGTAGGTCACATATAACAGTCTTGGCTACAGGTATCAAGAAGAGCAGATAAAGCAGAGGATAGCAAAAAAACATAATATGACTACGTTTATTACCTGTTAATACTTCATTATTGTGATTGGCTTCCAAACTCGTAATGTCACGAATACTGTATATGCCCATCCTAAACACAGAACAGGTACATGAGCAAGCTATCGGACTAATACCTAATAGTGGTATTGCTATAGGTGCATCCCTATTTGGCACGGGGACGGTTGAAGAAAAAAAAAGTGGAGGGGGCCTTTACATTTTACTTTAAATTTATTTAAGTACACAGGACAAGACATTTTTTTTTTCCATGTAAAAACATGTGATGCATCACTTTGTAATGATGAATCAATGGGAGAATTCCATTCAAGCCCTGAAAGTGCTCCAACTATCATACACCTTGTATTGTCTATGCAGAAAATGAATGGACTTTTACTGAAACCCTGCATGCACTAAATAAACCCACTGTGCAACTCTATTTAAGTTGACGTTGAGAATGCATTCATTTTTCCAGTTGGTAGGATGCATTATACGCCTCTGCTGCTTCTCTTCACGAATGAAAAGTATCAATTTTTGTTTTGTTACCTGCCTATGTTCACCTCAATTCACTCGTGTTTACTGTTATTCCTTCCGTATTGTAATTGACAGTGGAAAATGAGAGATAAATGTTGCAACCCCCTCGTTCCCATTGTACTTCCACGCAATCAAACAAATTCTCAAAGATAAACCCATCTTTTTTTGCCCGGAATTAATTTTTTACTGGTGCCCAATTGGTCAAACAATGTCAGTAAAAATGATTCTTCCTACACTTTAAAAGGGAAAAATAATACCTGTCTGTAATCTTATCCACTTTCCACTCCCTGCACCTCTCATGAATACTTCAACAAGCCACAGACCTCTCACATCATTCATCCTCCTCTGTTTCTCCTCCCCTTGTTCCATCTTGACTACAAGGAGTAGGGCATGCTGTCACACTTTCTATTTCTCACTGTTGGAATTCACAATCATGACTTTTATCATCACCCTCGATGCATACCTGCATCCCTCTCTCCTTCTCATGCTGGCTGAAGAATTTACAGGGTTCTCACCTCTTCCTGCTCCCTGTTGCACACAGATGAAAATAAAAAAAAGAAAGATAAAGAAAGAAAGAAAGCAGTATTAATGTTTGTTAATAAGCTAAGCTCCAACGTGAGTTATAACATATTTAATGAATGCCGGAATACGCACAGGCAGAAGAAACATGCGCACAGAAAAACACACCTGTATATGTGCGCGCACACACACACACACAGTGACACAGATGGTTTGGCAGTAAATAGACAAGATTGGATCAGTCCATTGTGCATGAGATGGATCAAGGGAATTCTCAGCAACATTTTGCTGTGTATTTAAATCTTAAACAGAAACAAACAAGCATTCTTAACTCTAGTGATAATAAAACAAAATTACGTTGTTACTTTGGTTTGAGTCAACAGTGCGGCAGAGGGCTGCTTTGAGTAAGACACTGGGGGGGCAAGAGTGCGTTTAAATACGTATGAACTCATCCGTGCTCATACATTTTTAGTCAGATGCACTGTGATGAAGATACAGTGAAACAATGAAGAGGAGATAGAGAGAAAGACAAATAAGTATAATTGTACTTCAGTGCTGATAGATGTCAAAAAGATTGAATGGGAGCGAACGAGAGAGAATTGGGACGTGAGCGAAGGAATATAACAAAAGCAACATCAAGAAGGGTCCGACAGTGAGTGAGAACGAGAGAAGGGTTGTATCACCGCTAAATGAATTTATGTCTGGGTTTTTATGAACACGCCATTAAAGAGTAAATATATGACAGCACTAATGGGCTATTGGAGCTCCCATCGCACATGATGGATGGAATTAAAGTAATTGCCTCTGTGTGTTTAAATCAATTATAGAACGCCGCTGCACAGAGACGTGACGAATTGGAAGAAGGGTCCTCACAACAGTCGTTCCTCCTCAATGTGTGTGTGTGTGTGTGTGTGTGTGTGTGTGTGTGTGTGTGTGTGTGTGTGTGTGTGTGTGTGTGTGTGTGTGTGTGTGTGTGTGAGTATGTGTGTATACTCTAATCTCACATTCTCTGATCTTCTTGGAATCCAAGAGCCAATGACCTTTTCCTGGGAATTATCTTTCCCATTCATTTCACTTCACGGCTGCCTGTGCAATGAACTCCATTCATATACTTCATCATAAGTATTCCTGTCACATGTCGACATTCATGTGTAGCGTATATGTTTGTGTGTGGATCAGTGCCAATGCCTGCCGGTGTGTACTGTATAGTTGTGTACCTGCACACATTAGGGACTGACATCAACTCCCTTCATCCAGTTCAATGAGTTTCATATTGAGAGTTATTGTGTCCTGAGGGCAGGACTCCAGTTGACACAGTCATTTGAACCTCTATGGACAGAGATAGCTTTAGGTTGGAAATAATGCACACGCCACGAGTGTTGCAGTAATTGGAGGTAAGCACTGCTTGCCTGCCATCATGGATAAGAGCAATATTGCCACTCAACTGTTCACTACATCCTTCATGAAGAAAACAGTATGGCCACACAAGGGTTAACTGCATACTTCATGAAGAAAACAGTAAACATATGATTTAAAAAATAAGTAAATAAAAAAAGTCGCTATAAAAAACACAGAAGTCAAAGAAAAAGTAAATATAGAAAGAAGTATAAGCTAGAGTTGACAATAAGTGCAGTTACTAGTAGAATGCCTAGTAAAATGAAAGAGTATTGTGATTACTTTGGTCAGTAATGAGTACTGTAAAGGATTACAATTTGAACTTCAGTGATTACATTACTGAGGTAGCTTTCTTACTGGGAGGTTGACAAATAGTGGAACATGTTAGCTTGCCTCCAGGGTAGGAGGTGGAGGTCAGAGCTGGCATACTGGAAACCCTACCCCATTTTCAGTTGTCGGGGGTTCCCCTCTGTGGAGTGATGTCACACATATCATTGTACAGGGAAGCATCCCTCTCTGGATGAGATGGGATAAGTTAATCGCAAGTTGGGAGGAAAATTGTGAATGCTCCGTCCCTCCAATTAACTGTCTGGAGCTGTCTGCGTACTAAAGTGCTGAAGCACCTTCTTAATAATAATAATAATAATTAAGCCTTTATTAGTCCCACAATGGGGAAATTATTTCTCTGCATTTAACCCATCCCGGAGGAGCAGTGGGCTGCAATGAAGCGCCCGGGGAGCAACTTGGGGTTAGGTGTCTTGCTCAAGGACACCTCGGCATGTTGCCGGTAGAGGGGTTTGAACCACCAACCTTGTGGTTACGGGACAAGCGCTCTACCTCATGTGCCACAGCCGCCCCAGACAGACAGACATGTAGTAGTGAGGACAGGCAACATGACAGCGGCAGGGCGATGTGTGTGCTCAGCCCGGTTGTTCAAAATAGTCAGGATCCCGCAGCTATGAACACACAGACACTCACTGGTTTACAATAGTCATGCTGAAGACTTAATGTCCCACCCACAACGACTAAAAACTGAGTCCCACACTCATTCAGATGTTGTCAGACAGGTTTGGGAAGGCAAAGGTGGATCGGTTTGCCTCTAGAGAGAATGTAGGATGTGAACTGTGGTTTTCCCTGAACACAGGACAACACTACTAGGAGTGAATGCCTCATGGACGGTGGTCTAGAGCTCTTCTTTATTGGTATTTCCCACGCCTTTTAGCATGCATACAAAGAAGATAATCTAAAATTCACATTCTTGTGGTACCTAAATGCACATCGCATCATTATCCTCTTAACCCAACAGCAACAGCTCTCAGAGGATGAAGCCTACAATGTGATGGTTAGTTACGCATTGTAACACTAGATTCTATAAGTAAGGCATAGCCCTTTACTCTGTGGGCCCCTCGGGCTCCAACTACGCCAGCTGCAGAAATGCCGGTTTACATTGGGAGCAGAATTATAGTGGCACAGCTGCTATATAATACATGGAATCTGGAACACTCATTAAAGGAGTAGGTCGTCATCTTAGGAAAATAAGCCTCTCGACGTACATCAAAGTTAGCGCATTTTGGTCCAGGATGATTCCCATGAATGCAGCGTTCAGTGCTTGTGGTGCATTTGCCTTGTAACTAAAACATGGATGCTATGGTGTCCTCTCACACACTCTTGCCTATGTGTTTGTGTGTGTACGTGTGTATGCGGGCACATGTGTGTGACTCCTTTCACTCATCTGGAAGAAGCTTACCCCTCTGAGCTGCTGCTCCTGCTGGCTGCATTCCCATCCAAACCAAAGCTCTCTTTCTCTCTCTCTCTGTCTCTCTCCTTCTCTAAAGCCCAATCATAACCGTCCCATCTTTCAATCTTTCCTCTCCATCCAGCTTTGTAACTCTATTCATCATTTCATTTTTTTTCTTTCATTTCACTCTAGTCCGTTTTCAAAGTTATTTGAAAACATTACTTTTCCTCCCTCTAGTTCAGCCCCTTTTCTCCTTCATTCTGAAACCTGTTTATATAAGGTTAATCTGCCTTTGACAAAAGGATGCCCCTCCGCTTCTTTGGGTGTCTGGGAGAAGCGCTTTGAAAAATGTGTGGAAAGGATTAAGGTAAGACCCGGAGCCAGGACTAGTTCTTTCCATCTCAACTCTTGAGCCCCCAAACACAGACAACTGATGCATATAGACCAGCCCTCCCTTTCTCTGTATTCTATTTAACAAAGCTCACTCAGTGAAACTATAAGAGTCACACAACAAAACTTTTTTGGACTGAACCGCCCTCATGTTTATGGAAGGTATATCATTTTCACTGAATGTTTGTTGAATGCTGCATGTTTATAAATCTTTATATTTGGCAAAGTTCTCTAATAATATATTCATGTGTGTGCTTTGCTCTCTGTGTGAATAAGACAGTTCTAATGAACATGGTTCAGGCAACAAGCAGGTTTTTTTTATCCCTAATTGTAAAGTCTTTCAAATTTACTTTTTTTCAATATTCTATTAATCTGCATTTTACTGGGGTGGCAACAGAAAGTCTCAGCAGATGTCTTAAAACTCTGGAAAAAGAAAACATATACAGTTGCAATCAGAAATATTCAACCCCCTCACCTCAAAAGACATTATAGTGATGTGGATGAAAAATAATGACAATAAATGATAAAAAACCTCATTAAACAACAAAAAATATTTATTGATACATATCTGAGTTATTTTGACAACAGAAGTTGACTTAACTTTGAAGTTCAAATGAAAAATGTAACTCTTTTAACACATGTGCATGTGCAGTATTATTCAACCCCCAGCTTCAGTACTTTGTGGCGCATCCTTTTGCTTTTATAACTTCTAACAAACGTTTTTGGTAAGTGCTGACAAGCTTCTTACACCTCTCGATCGGAATCTTTGCCCATTCTTCATGTGCAAAAGCCTCTAGCTCAGTGATGTTTGATGGCTTCCGTGCTGCAACTGCCTTCTTTAAATCCCACCAAAGATTTTCAATCGGATTTAAATCTGGTGACTGAGAAGGCCACTCCAGGACGTTCCAGGATATTTTTCTCAGCCTAGCTTAGGTTGACTTGGAGGTGTGCTTGGGATCATTGTCTTGCTGGAAAGTCCAATGATCACCAAGGTTTAATTTGCCAACAGAAGGCATCACCCTCCTCTTTAAAATGGCCTGGTATTTCTGGGAATCCATGATGCCAGGTACACGATCAAGATTGCCAGTTCCTGCCGCAGAAATACAGCCCCACATCATCAATGACCCACCTCCATGCTTGACCGTGGGGATGGTATTCTTCTGGTCATTAGCCTGGCTTTTCGCACGCCAGGTTTGGTTTGGTTTCATCAGTCCATAGAACTGTCTCCCAAAACTCTGTAGTCTTATCCAAATTCCTCCTGGCATATTCTAGTCGACTTTTGATGTTCCTTGTGGTCAAGAGTGGAGTGCGTCTTGGAGTCCGGCCATGAAGTCCTTGTTTATTCAGTGCACGTCTTATAGTTGCCACTGAAGCACTAGTACCAGCCTTCATCAGGTCATCCTGTAGGTGTCTTGCAGTCACACGGGGGTTTCTCTTAGATGTTCTGACTAAATTGCTAAGGGCCCTTGATGAAATGTTGGGCTTTCTTCCATGGCCAGGCAGGTTTGCAGCTGTTCCATAAGTTTTAAACTTCCTTATAATGCTCAAATGGTGTCTCTTGGAATATTACATTTTTTGGAAATCTTCTTATACCCAAGGCCCTTCAGGTGTGATGAAATAATCTCCTCTCTCAGCTTTTGTGGAAGCTCCTTTGTCTTTCCCATGTTTGCAGCTCACCTTGAATACCTTCATGGGTGGGGTTTATATATGCATCACAGCGAAAGCAGTTCCTAAAGGCTTCATTATGTTTCAACTCCACTTTAGGCCATAAAAACTGTCAGACAGCTTTAAAAACAACAATATTATATAGGGGCTGAATAATTGTGACATGGCTATCTTAACAAAATATACTGTTACACACAAATACTACATCATGCATTTTCTGTGTTGATTTTATGTATCACTCAACTCATAAAGAAGTCATCTGAAGCAGAATCTTGCTCTTTGAAAAAACTTGAATTGATAAATCCTTGAAATCTTTGGGGGGTTGAATATTTCTGATTGCAACTGTATATAATTCAAAATTATTGAGATCAAATATGGCTTAGCAAAAACAAGTGTAAGTGGACCACTGTAAAGGAACGTGCGTAGTGTGCTGGATTTATAAAAAATGAGAGCATCATTGCAAAATGGGATTCACTCTATCTCAATTATCTATCAATTAGGTGATACTACATTGTCTTCATTTAATCCACAGAAAGCAGCTTGTTACAAAACTTTTGTTTTTTCTCAGCTTTTAAATGAAAGCACCAAAAGAGCTAGAAATATATTATATAAAAAGTCCACAAATAAAAGTGTTTATTCACATTGCATTTTTTTAAACAATCATTTCTTAAAGTACTCTGAACAAACACAAATTGTTGAAATTAAATTGCACACCCACTGTTATGGATAAACAACAATTCTATGATTATGTAAGCATTCCAAGCGTACTTTATTAAATGCTATTTACAGAGCACTTCTTAGCTTTGTAAATGATCTGTTCTGTTGCCATTATTACCTTCCACCTATTCCCTGACATTTGACTGTGTTTAACACTAATCATTGTTAAGAACTTTGAAGAAGAGTTTCGATTCCATAGCCTATCAACGGCTCTCAACATGTCTGCGGCGGGCTGGCAGGTCATGGCTAACGGCCGTGAGCAAACCACAGGGGCACACTAACATGCACTAAAAGGATGCACGGCTTTATATCAATAGGAAGGGGGAGCTCAGATAACAACACACAGAGATATAGCATATAAATAACGTAAATAGCTAAGATGGTTAAAGTGACATCGTACATGCTAAATTTGCTGCTCTTGGCACAGCAAATGAGTAGCTTTACATTAGAAAAGACATACTATCATGGTACTATGAAGATATTGATTAATCCCTGTTTAAAACCCTGCATTCATATCATCTACTACCTTTACAGTACGCAAAACACATTTGCCATTCATGTCAAGCAGCTGCCATTCATCAGTAGTGAGGTGTGTGTGTGCATGTGTTGATTTTGATGAGAAAATACAATGTGCACGGATGGGGCAAGGCATAGCAATGTCATTATTTTCTGATTTGTTGAGAGAGTAAATAAGCTGGAAGGATGAAACACTGCAGCATACCAATAAACTCATGAAGTCATATTTGTACATTTGTTCAACAAAGGTGCCAGGATGTCATACTAGATTGTTACGACCCATTTTTACACAGCACCTGACAACAAATCAAATTCAGACACTGTTTGATTTTATCGGCAAGCTAGTTAGTGTGGATCTGGATCTTCCTGTCCTCCCTTGGTGAGCCTGTCAAACAGAATGCTTTCCTCCCCACCTCCTCTTCTCCTCATCACTGTACGCATACCAGCTGTAGCTATAGAGATACTTAAAACTACCCTCAGCGGATACTGTTGAACAAAAGTATCTTCAAATCACAGCCAGTAAATACCTGTCCAAAACTGCAAGCTTAATGACTAACAGCGCATTCATGCTTATACACAGAAAGTTATGGCTTCTCTGTTGACCTTCCACTTGCCATGTGTATAATACAAACACTGAAATGATGGCTCTTTCATTCCAGCAAACACAATTCAAATAAACCTGGCACCAGCAGACACTGGGCCAAATTGCCTTTCACCCAGAACAAACCAATGCGACATCAGAAAACCCAGAGCATTGGCTGATCGTGGAATTCTAGCTGTGATCTACTCCCCTCAAGTCCCGCTGTGTGCAGGGATTCTCAGGGATAAGCGGGGCCGCGGAGGGACTTTGAGGTTTTCTGAGTTGTGGGCAGAGCTTTAGCATTTTCCCTGCCACATCCCAGATAGACCTGGAATGCGAACGATTCCGGATTTGTGTTTGGGCTGAACTAATTGAGTCCCCTTAAAACCTTGCTGCCCTGACTCCTGGACAGCGATGGCACACAGACACAAACCTACACATACAGGCAAGAATCCGAACATACACACACAAACACACATACATGCTCCCTTTTGTCTCTTTCTGTGCCAAGCCTAATCCTGCTTTACCAGCTACAGAAAAAAAAGAGAGACAGAGGGAGAGAATCTCCTCCCTCTATTCAGTTCCAATTCACTTTTCAATTTCAAGGTGCTTTATTGGCAAGGCTGTGCCTGAGCGATGCCAAGGCAATTAACAAAAGAATGGGCGCTTTCAGAGCAAAAAGAAAGAAAAACAGCGACACTGGCATTTTAATATGGCAAACACTACAATCGGAACAATAATAATAAGCATTGAAATCATTTCAATTTGCTTTTGATTCCATTTTTTATGAACACACCGTCTCTGGGGGTTGGTGCAGAGTTTCCCTTTCCTCTTCTAATTGTGATAGGCCATGCAAAGTGCTCCACCACATTGTGTAAACACATGTGGAAGCAAAGAGGAGGCAGCAATGGAAGACTGATCACAGCAAATTAGTTTTTCAGGAAATTATTGGGCCTCTTTGATTCTCTAAATATAGTCCCCTTATCCAAAATGAGAGCTTGGTACAGCTGCTAAGGTTTAGAGTATGGAGATTGCAATACATTAAACAGATACATTTGCTGGTGTAAGGTAGATAATTGAAAGAAGATCATTCGTAAACACATTGCATAGTAAGTGTTTGACGTTAACACAATGAGTTGTGAGAACAATGTAGCACTGCCATGGTAACATTTGAGATGGATGAGAGGGCCAGGGTCTAAATTTGGCATGGAATAAAATGCATGGACCAATAAGGAAAGAGTATGCTCGTTTTTAACCTTTTTCTCTTCAACCCTTTGCCTTTTTGCAAATATAAAGCAGCTGTCATTAAAATAACCTTATTCCCAAAACAATGAAGAAAAATGAAGGTAAACTGGGAATGGCTCCGGACAATATAACCTCAGAAATTATATATAATTTATTCCAGAGAAAAGACTAGCACTTATGCCATTACTGCTTGTATTTCAGGTCACTCTGTCCAATAGTCTACCTACTTGGTAATGGACTCAAATGACTCCAAAAACATCTCTGTGCTAATGGGTGATTTGAGGTAGATTGCACAGAGATTGGTTATCAAGGAAAAGGAACAATTCATCCAGAAAATGGACAATCTTTAGAGACAGTTGAAGTTATGTCAGATGGCAGATGGTCATATTCAGATATCTCATGACATTTAAAACTTTTCTTTCTAGCAGATACTTCCATTTGTGCCAACCCTTATTGTAAAGTAAGACATTTGTATTAAGCATTCATTCATTTTATTTAGCAACATTAGCCATACAGCCCTTTTCATGCCAATGTCAGTTAATTTGGTCTGATCAGTCCCAAGTCAAACATCTCCACAACTGTTGGCAAAGAACTTTGGTACGGGTAATCATAGTTCCTAGATGATGAAATGTGACTACTTTGGGTTTTCCTTGCTTTTCCATCACCAGTTAAACACATCTAAAACTTATAATTAATTACCATTAGCCTCAGCTGTACACAGTGTTAAGTATGGAAACAGGACAATGGATGGCATTTTGTGATTAAAAGTAATCAGTATCACACAACAGGATTGTTGTTCATTACTTAGACTGGTACATTTTCTTCTGTATGAATGTTCACGTGATAAGTTAAGATAGAAATCTTCTGAGGCCAAATAGTGTATTTCCAGCGTGCGTCTGTGCACAATCCCATGGGTTGATGACTTGAGATAAAGCAACTACCTGTCAGTGAGTTGGATGTGCTGAATGCGACTGACAATTACTCTAATAGCTCTGTGTGAGTGTGTGCTTGTGTCTGTGTGGTTTTTTTTTCTCCGTGTGTGTGTTTGTGTTTTGATATGGCTACCTCACAGCTTGGTGTTAACCACTTGACATTTGGGAAGTGCTTTAATTAAGTTAGACGGCTGTCTCAGACAGTTATGATGACGGGACTTTGCGAATTATCCCAGTAAATACTGTGTCCGTCTTGGATCAATAACAGCCTAATCCCCTGAAAGGCTTTCAGGACTCATGCATACATACACACAGACACACACGCACACACACACACACACACACACACACACACACATGGACACACACACACACACACACACACACACATACACACACACGCACACACACACACACAAACTTCTAATGGATGGCATACATACACAGATACTGTAAACACAACTTACCTGTAGGAGTTTAAAGTACATTTTGGTGGAATGGCTGAGCAACAGAGATAAAAGGATAAAGAAAAGTAAATTAAAAAATGTTTGAGTAGGTTGCAGTCTAGAGTACAGACTGTTATGAGCAAAACAGGCAGTTTGAGTATCAATTTAGCTATGCTGTGGTTAGTATGTACATTGTTCACAGTGGACAAAAGAGATTAACAACAAAATGTAACATTTACAATTTTGTAGATGTTTCTATGAACGAGGGTGTATGGGGTCTTAAGTGTTGCAGGGGGAGAATTCTGGTTACTTACTTTGGGTTTAGGGGACGAGTAGGAAGCCCATCAATGGCCTCCTCTACTGGTGGGCTACACGCTTTATTCATGTGGTAGGTTTGGCTTTTTTACATTTTTTACTCACTTTTTACTAAAATACTATTTCGTAAAAAGGTGAATATGATGATGAAGTCAGAGCACTTGTATCAAGTGTTAACTCATACTTATTCTGCTCTCACGTTAAAAATATATTTTCTAGAGTAGTTTGCTGAATGATACAAATATATAACTTTTGAGGAAACAACTCATCTACTAACATTTTCCTTTTTAAATTGAAGGAAATGTATAGTGGTGCTTTTAATTAAGTTCGAGCTCCTAAGTCTTTGTAAAATCTAAACGTTCCATCTGCAGCATCAGTAGCAATGACATTCAAAAGTCAGAGCAGCCACAGATGTTTTATATGCACCCTTTCTCATTTGCCAAAATTCCAACCTCAATTGAATATCCTTGCCGGTACTTTTCACTCTTTGCTTCAAAACACATGCTCCCAACTACAGTGTTGAAGTGGTCAGTAATCCTCAATAACTGATTAAGTATATTACTCCAACACAGCTTCAGAGAGAGACTGAACGACATACAGACATAGGGAATGACTTAGATAAAACAATGGAAGTTTCAGTGTTTTATTTGTGGTTTGATATTAATGCCATAAGGTGTGATTGGAACACAGAAAGGCATTAGAAGATGTAATTTGGGATAAAGCATGGGGCAGTATACATTGGGATGTAAAGAATATGCTTTGTGTTGAGTTAAGTTTGCCCTAATAAGGCTGCAGAAAATGGCAGGATTTTGGCCATTTAACTCAAAACCTATGCCTTTTCTGTGCTGCTGAGGGATGTCATTATCCCCGAAAAAATATAAACATATATGTATATAGATGTTCGGTAGCAAGAGCAAAGTTTAGAAGGGATAGCGGACAAACCTTTCTTGTCCCTCTAGGCTCTAGAACATAATTTGATTGGGAAGGATTTGAATCCTTCCGAATCATTCTTATACATGGGTTTGATCAGGAATTTATCGCCAAGGTTGATTCTATCGAGAGTTTCAAATAAGTAATGGGACTCAGTCTGGCCAAACTCCTGTGGTACTGTATCTGATGATATAGTCTTGACCAAGCTTTGGGAAGAAGTTTAAATAGGCATTTATTGTCCTTGTTTTGACAATGGAGTCTAGAATACTGCTAAAGCAATTTTTCAAGAGGAACAATTACTAACTTATGCAGGAGAGACACAAAATAGTTAATTCATTAATAAGCTTAGTTTAAATAAGTCCATTGTAAATGGCAATTATCAGTAGCAACACAGTAGAAAATGCTTCCCTGAGAAACACTGGCAACAGCGGAAAGGGCAAAGGGGGGTAAAATATAATTTTATTTCAGTAACTTAGAAATATCATTTTTTTTGCAAAGGCATTAAATGCACACTGGGTTTTGATAGTGTACTAGAAATTGAATTATGCAAATCATTCGTTGGGGAAATTGTCCCCAACTCTGCCTTGCTGATTACTGTAATAAGGTTTTTAACATATTAATGTTTTTTTTCTCCACATCCTATTTTTCATATTTTCTCAGAGATGGAAAAGCACAAACACACACACAGAAAACACTGGGCTGTGATATGGAGAAGAAACCATAGTGAAGGAAAATAATTGCACATAAATGCAAATATGATTTTCTTGTTTCCATATCAAACCATGTCTTGGTGTTTACAGCCCTTAATTACGATGTTTCATTAATTACAACAGGAATTTAATGGGGAATATTTACAAGCCTTCAAAGGCTGTAAGATATGGTGTGAAAATAAATAGTGGTGCTATCAGGGAGCAATGTGCCCAGATGTTTTCCAGCTTTATTTTGTTCAATGTGTTATGTGTTGACTTCTTTGACACGTGGAAAACAGGGATTTCAAAATACAGTAGTGAGAGGTGAGGGTATTGAAATTAACCATTGAGTTTTTCTTATGTTAATACAAACATGATAATATATATTAAATATTGACGCACTTTTAATATACTGTGTTTTTTGGGGAATGTACAAGCAACAAATGTAATTTAACTTCACAAGAGTAAAGTTCATGTGTCAAGATTTCTTAGAAAACTTCGAATACTGTCATCAACTACATGCTAAAAAATAACAATTTTATTTCAGCAAATTGATGGAGCTGAAATTATTTTCAGTATGAATCACTTTTCTTCCCGAAAGGTGCAGACAAAGGCTGTGTGGTGTCACACATTATGTAGATGGAAATCTAATCAACTGTGGCATATATTTGATAAGATAAACACAGTATATGTCTGTTTCTATATGATGTTTGTCTTGTTCTATTTTCCTATACTTAGTGTTTAAACACTAATCCATCATGTAAAGGAAACCTGACTTCAACACTGGTCATACACCATCAGTGTAACAGTTTAATAGCTGTGTGTGTGTGTGTGTGTGTGTGTGTGTGTGTGTGTGTGTGTGTGTGTGTGTGTGTGTGTGTGTGTGTGTGTGTGTGTGTGTGTGTGTGTGTGTGTATGTGTGTGCTTATGGTACTGTTTTCTGCTTCTTTCTGGTTAGCAAGCCCAGGGCTACCGGTAGAGTGGTTGCCATGGAGTTTTGACATCATTTCATAAATGAGAATAGATGAGTCTGGGAAGTCAATATGGGCTGGAGCTGCTGAAGGGTGTTATGGGAAAAAATGAACACTGCTCCATCGAAATAACCTCCGCTAACCGCTGAGTCACAGATGCACACATGCACTCACACACACAAGGATTCCCACACAAGCGAGGATACATTTATCAGCATGTGTTGGCATTAGTGCCACCACAAGAGACTCATTGAAGTAGTCATCAGATACGTCAGAAGTAAGTAACTTTTAAAGCCTTATACTAGTGAGGTGCTAGAAATGTACTATGCACTTCACACAGTGTACTCGCGAACAGTGCCCCTTTTGGTGGTGCTATTTATTTCATTGGCCTACTGTCAAATACGATGTCCTCTAAGCTTGGGATAGTGCGACACCTTACATCTCACCAAGTAAGCCAACACAGAGCAGATAATGCATGTAATTAATGCAGATAATGAAACAAATAAAACCGTTATATCAGGGTTTAGATACCGAAGGTTTTAGAAATGCCACTGTTTGTTCTTCATGTGGCTCCAGCATTAACTGTTTATGCAGCGATTAAAGGTGTACGAACAGGCCGTGCCAGTCCCCATGCCCAAACAGAGATGATGCATTAGTATCCCAGGCAGACAGTTAACTGTCAGCCCACTGGGAGATTAATGGACACACAGTCACAGCAGGGGTCTGCCTAGGTAAGGTGCTAAAGGATGGATATCTAGAGAACACCAGACAGGAGTGACCTTGGAAAAATATTGTATTGGAAACTTGTTCATGTGCTTAACTATCACAGTTTGTAGTGGGGAGTAAATGTGATAACAGGATATTCAATTATACTTAAAAACAGGTTTCATCACCTATTACTGTGATGGATATTACATTTCAGCCTGGTCACACATCCAGGGTGTCAAATTCCCTTGCTTGGACAGTGACCCTCAGCATCGGTATGAGACGCACCAGGCTTTTAAGTAACTCAAATTATTAGGCACCCAGAGCAACCAATGCAGTATTAGGAGCGGGAGAAAGAGAGGTAGGGAGGGGTGGTGGATGGGTCAAACAAACATAGGACATTCAACCAGGGGACTGACATTTGTGTCTAATGTGAGTCATTTTGAACAATAACATTATGTCAATTCACACAAGGTCACTGAGTTACATGAAGTTAAGTCCTTTTTGTTAAAGGTGCAATATTTCAGACTTTTAAACAATCCAAACAATGATTTGCTATGTGAAAATAAAGTGGCCTAATGTCTTCCCGAGTAGAGAATGCAGTCGCTCTCCCTCTGTGTGTGTTGTAATCCTTCCTTCTCTTTTGCTTTGTTGACATAGCCAGGCCGGCCGTGCATGCTTTTAATGCATTTCTGTACATTTCAGCCTGCCCTACTGGCTAGCTCCCTGCGCGGTTAAAGCCGTAAAACCTGCAGTGTCGTCCCGGAATCGTAGCGCCCCCACCCTAAAGTTCCCCTTGTGGTACTGTCAGCACTTTTGCCCTTGTGTACACTGTTAGTTCTGTTGGCACCGTTAGCTGCAAGCTCAGCAGTCTCCACGTTGAGAGCAGTTGAGAGGCAATAAAAATGCTGCCAATCTTATACATAGCACCTTTACGTTAAGTTAGAAACACACCTATTTTAACCCAAGCAATGATGTTTTTTCTCACTCCAACCAAATAGTTTTGTTGCGTCAACCTAACCACAAACATTTGACAACATTAGCCACGTGTAAACTGCGACCAACACTTCTGCATCAAAAGGGCTGCCCCAAAGGCTTCTGAAAGAATAGAAACATGAGAAGTTTATCAAATTTAACATCATACAGTTTTGATGAAAATATAATATTATGGACCAACAACACACATTAAATCTCTTTTTGATCAGTATAGCAGTTGTCTTTCTTGCATTTACTGACAAAGAGCAGAAAGTGTTGTCCATAAAAAGAACTACTCACCCTCACATCATAATTGGAATGAGTCATTTAAACTACGCATTTTATTATTATTAGCAGTAGTATTATTAGTGGTGGTTTGCACAGTTGCCCAGCATCGTGACATCTTTTTAGTTGCGAGGAATTTACACCGTGTTTAAGACACCACCAACACACAGGACACATTTCAAAACAGAATAGAAAAGTAACATCACTCATCTATTCATTTTCCTCCATGCTCGCCTTCCTTATGCAGATTAGACATTGTACATGCATGGGAATACTAGGGAGTAGAAAATTAGAATTCTGACTAAATAGACATTGCACTCCTCTCACTTCTAACACTGTAATGATTCAAACAAGACTCAAGACAAGAATCACTTTTTTGGGGGTTGTAAACTGAATGCCGTGAATAATGAGAGAACCTCAACTAGAACTGTTTGGCCCTGAGGAAGAAACCATGCAAATTTGTTTTTCACTTTGTAATTTTCTTTTTTCTCATTTTTTATTTGTTGCATCAACTGAATTTAATGAAGTTCTGAAACATAAAATGATCAGTTCAAAGAAATCTCAGGGTGGCGCTCTGCCCTAAACTAAGTTAAGAGTGTCCTCTTGCCAACTCCTTTCAACCTTTTCCTATTTACCGCCTTCACATAATTCTTCATCTCACCACTTATGAATTCTCTTCTGTCTCTTCCTTTATTAAATGCCAGCAAGCGTGGTAGGAGTGGGTGGTATTGGTAATGAACTGTAATCCCTCTCTTCTAACCGTCCAAACAGCCCACCATACTTCTCAAAGGTGATTATCTTAAGAAAATATATCACTTGCATAGGTTGCATTTATTAATGCTTTTTGCTTTCTTCATTCATCATTGCTGCTCTTTTTACTTTTACTTCAATAACAATTACAGGGAAGCACTGAACTTATTAGTTACAAAACAAGGAGAACTTATAATTGAAATATGAATAATAACCATACAAGAAAGTAGCTAGAACTGTGTTTACGCTTTCAAAAAGTCATGTTTGCTGATTTCTTTACAGTCCATTATGGCAAAATAGAGGGGGTAAGATATGTAGTCACACCTGGAGCTATACAGTCTCTTGACCTCTACTAGTTCACAACAGTTCAAAAACCTCCCTAGACCACAATGCTGAACCCCTGACACCAAATGTTCATACAGAAATACAAATGCAGAACAATTATCATAACAACAATTAATAACACCAGTAATTACCAGATATTTGTCCTGAATGGTACTTCTGTAGTTGCCAGGGGGAGATGTGGGAATATTATGAAGTCGCTCAATCAATTTGGAAAATATGAACTATCTGATTCTAAAATAATATAAATATATATATATAAACATATTTATTTATATACAATTATTAAACAACATCCAGTTTAATGAACACATTTGGAACATGACATGATGTCATAGGGGTATTTCAGTCATCTGCAAGGGGGTCAGACAGAAAAGTTTGAGAACCATAATACAGTAACTTTTATTCATGGTGACTCCCTTATAGTGTTACTTTTACTGCAAATGTTTTTCACATACAGGATATGGGAAGACACTGATCATTTTCTTTTCATTTAAATGCCTTCTGTGCTAAATTACATGTAAGTCAACTGCATGTGATCTTTATTCATGAATTAGTTTTGATGGGGGATAACCTATGCAGCTAGCTGTAACATCGGATGTCAAAACTTAGAATTAACAATAGTCTTTTTCTCATCGTAATGCCCCAATTCAAGTCAATTACATTCAACTTTCTTTACAGCCTTTGATATAGATACAAAGTTAGTAGTTGAAACTGGAAACAAAGGCTGCATGAAAGAGAAAGAAGGTTGTATTGTCTCGCTGCTTTGTCTGTCAAAGTACTTTGTAAAGTCTGTTTTTAAAAGGTGCTATATAAATAAAAATATTATTATTATTACTATTATTATTAATCCAATCCCCACACTTCCTTTTCAAATGTTGGTGAATGTATTCAGTCATAGGCCATTAGTGATTAAGACAAAAAAAAAGACAAACATGTAGATACATTCATGGGCCCTATCGGCCGCAGCATGTACATGCATGTACATGCATGTACATGCGCCGCTGTTGACATGTACAGGCATTTGGCAAAATAGAGAGTCAGCAAGAGCAAACTAGCATCAGTGGCAAAATTCTGACTGAGATTAAACAGACAGAAAGAGAAACATTGAAAAAGGGAGCACATGGCGGTGCTATGGATTAAATGTTAAAATATTAAATATTGAAAGGAAATGTCAGTTCCCGATAGCTCCTGCTTCCAATCTCTACCCCAATTCAGCAAGGGGCCCTCAGGGGACATTGGGCTGGACGTAGAGGAGTCGGGATGAAAACAGCCCTGAGATGAGAGACATGAGTTGAGAGACAAGCAGAGGGCAGGGAGTGGGTGAGATGGGTTGTGGCTGAGGAGGGTTTAATGGTTTTTGAGATGCAGGAATAAAAACGAAAAACACATGTCAGAAGAAGAAAAAAAATTGTTTTCTGAGTGTTTACTGAGTGTTTATGCCTGCTGTTTAAGGATGTGAATTGAATTAAACAAAATAAAAAATGTGTAGAGAGTGGTAAGAGAAGGTGAATGAGGCCAATTAGCAATATGTGTAAAATAAAAGACTGGAGGCCAATTATTTATTTGTTTGAGTCAGCGGTAAAATTAAGAATATGAATCAGGTAGTAGCATGTGTTGGGCTGTGAAGTGAGAGGCAGGGTGAAAATAGTTTTTGGTGAAATGTCCTTATTAGCCTTATTGTTGTTGTGTTTTTATAGTATCTGCAGACATTTGGAGCCTTCATTTTAGTTTTATCTTATATCATTGCCTTTAATTACTTCATCTCTCTTTTTTATCACTTGGCAAATAAATACACAAACAAAAGTTATAGGTTTGACTCGAGGATTGCTGAATCATCCCAAAAACAGTCTGAATTCTTCATTGGGCATCTGGGGCGGATTAATCAGGGCTGCCCAAGGCGAGCAAGAGGATCCTACCATTTTTAAGCCAAGTTTTTCTGGAAAGATCAAAAGGATGCCAGGAGGTATCGGCTTTTCTGAATGAAGCTTCAACCTCCAACCTTACAGCAACACTGAGCTATTTTCCTTTAAAAAATACACAAATGAAACAGCATTGAGTAAAAGTTTAGCAAGCAAATGGTCAGTATCCAAATCTGTTAATATATTTTTATTTAAATGCCCTCACTTATTCTTGACTCGTGACTCAAAGGGACTCAAAATGTTCCTTCAAACACTTACCCTTGCTAGACTAACAATTTACTCGAGAACCACTCAACCTTGAATTTGGGATAATTTGTTTACCAGCAGTTTGGTTTAAAACAATATCCCAAAGCTTGTGGGCACGAAGTGTTTCATCTTTTTGTTCAAGACTTTTCTTCAAAGTCAGACTTACTAACTTATGCCAACTACAAGCAAATGACGACAACAGTACTTGGCAAGTAAAAAAACGAATTGCAGTCGGGCAAGAGGCAATAACTTGGCATCATCATCATTGCCAAAGGCTTTGACACTTTTGTTGTTTTCCCCCATTTGGGGCATTTGAAACTGTTATATCCAGCAAACAAACCTACATTGTAGAAACATGCTAAATGACTTATATGTAATGCATTTATCCAGAATTATATTTATTTTAGTTACTCAGCACCATAAAAAACACATTTGCCAGCAGGGGCTTTGCCCAACTTTCCCAGAAAGACCAGGCGGCTCTACACACTTTTGAGCTTTTGTTTTGTTTGCTCTTGCAGTGGTGGGTTTTTTTTCCAGACACAATCTCAGGCTGGGTATAGAAAGGCAATCTCTCAGCTAAGTGAATTGTGAAAAGTGTCACATTCTCACCTGGCAGCAATTGCCTTCTGGTGTTGCTCAGGTGTGGAGATAGGTGCTGGTTAAGGGGATGGGCAGGCAGGTGGAGGGTTACTATGACCAGCTTGATGGATGTATTGTCCAAATGATAGGAGAACATTATAGATACACATTGTTTACACATACACTTTTTACCCTCTGAACACATCAAATATCAAAGTGCTACAGGGTGTTTATTGATTTTAATTGGTGTGTTCATGTCCATACATGGTTCATAGTATGATGTCATCTATTGGGATCCTAAGCCTCTATGAATGACAGGATATGAAGAAAAGCAGAAATGAGAGAGACTGAAAAAGAGACAGATGCACATTTTGCATTTTTTTACCTTTCAGTTGAGATTTGTATCACCCTCTATCTTACCCCATCTTTTTTTCCTTTCTTTCATTCTTTAATTCCTTGACTTCTTACCTGCTAGCTTCCATCTGGATATGCGGCGTACCTGGTTCAAATCCCTTTGATCTATGTACAAAAGGAATTAAACTCTTGAGAGAAGGTTTCTGTTGCCTGAAACAAATTAACTGGACTTTCTGAATATGAGGAAATCTGAGTAAATACAGAATAGTTTGATACGAAAAAGTTGAAAGTTGGAATATTCTATGAGATCGTCAAGGCTTTCTGACCATCTTTTATTTATTTTACCCCAACTTTTTTCATTCCCGTCAGTGTTTCGACCCGAAAAAATCTTTTCAGCACTCATACATTTGTGAACACTTAAAGGAGAGACATTCATTCACAATTCAGCACTATGTGAGAAATATATTGATGTTGAAAAAAAATTGTGTAAAAAGATATGTGAGTTCGCAGATCAAGACTGAAAGGTTTGACACAGGAATGGCCGATATATAATCATGCTTAAGTTGGTTCATAACCTAAAGTTTCTGTTTTCAAACTACTTAACAGGATGTCCACTTTAGCAGATACTTCACATCCCTACACCGCAGCAATACAATATCTCCATTAAAGAAGCTGAGATGAGGCCCTTAACAAAAAAAAAACAGCAATGAAAACAAAGTCCTTGAAACTAAAAGCCATGCTCTCTCATACATCAGGAAAATAATCTTGCTACGTCATGTTATGAGGAACTCATTATGGCATGTAAATTCGATGGCACTGAATATGAGAGGAGGCCTATGTTTGTTAGCCAGCTCTAATGACCCCTCTCCTCTAAGCTCTCCAGTGTGATAGGCTCACGATAGAGCCAAACTCATCAGGGATATCGGCGGGGAACAACTCAACTTGATTTTGACACATGGAGAGTGTTCGGAGAATTGAAGAGCTCTCTGATGCTCTCCAGATGCCAGTGCACGGACACACACATAACTGTGTACATGCACACAGACAGAGAGGCAAACTAAGGCACACACTTCACTATGACATGGCTGAAAAGAAAAAAAAATAATCATGTGAATTCTGGAGAGCATGTGCTGGTGAAATTGAGGGACTGAGCCTGAACATCACCTGGGCTGTTGTATAGTTTAAAACCCCTGTCTGTTACTCTCATTTACAAATCACGAATCTCATTTGACCGAGCTTTGGATAGAAGAGACATTTTTATCCCAAAATCAACATGCACAAATTGTCACTTGACTCAATGATTCAATAGCTGCCATGGAATGTTAAAATTGCTCCGCTGATTAGCACTGCATTAATATTTGACTTGTTTGCTGTAGTTTGACAAATTGTGGCAGCTGTGATGAGCATTCAAACTATGTGTCGTGACCATTTTGCCACTTTAAAGGTGCATGATACAAGATTAGCATTTCGAGCATTTCGATTGCCTCTTAACGGCTCTCAGCATGGCAAGGCCAAAGCCGGTGGCTTGAAGGTAACGGTACTAACAGTGAAAACTATGGCAAAATTCCTGGTAGAGCTGACAGTATTTACCTGTCATGTACACAGATATGTGTGTGTCCGTGCACTGGCATCTGGAGATGTATCAAAGAGCTCTTCAATTCTCCGAACACTCTCCATGTGTCAAAATCAAGTTGAGTTGTTCCCCTCCCGATATCCCTGATGAGTTTGGCTCTGTCGTGAGCCTATCACATGGTGGGTTTGGGCTCGCTCACATGCACGAAAGCACACACGCCCGACTCTCCTACACCAACAAGGCAAGTAGAAGCTTGGATAACAACACACAGTGAAGGAGAGTGACGTCATTCTCTGCTCAGGTAGACATTACTCAACTATATCTTTACATAGCAGTTGTTTGCTGCTATATCATGAATGTTGTATATCGCTCCTTAAATGGCATTTTAGGTATTGGATGGTATCTCGATACACTTGCAAAACATTAATATGGTAAATACACAAGAAAAAAGTCCTTGTATCTAAATGACAAAGCTGGTTCCAAAATTGATGTTCCATTTGTCTGCCAACTCTATGGCTAAGGTCTGGTTGGCTTTAGTTCAATTGAAACTTGGCAAAATGGAAGGATTACCTTAATAATGTAAATAAACCAACAGTGATGGAAGGTGGCAGAACCACGCTGGCCCGCTCCCCAATAATATGTGAGAGAGAAAAAATACAGATATTAAGGCCACTTTGTTGGCACACATCGGGGGTGTGGACGCAAGTGTCTACTTAAAAAAAAACATGTAAGGCAATACGCCGGCAAAATGCCTAAATCTATTAATCAACTTGGCCTTCCTGTAGCTTATTATAATCTTATCCCTGGTTCATGAAGCAACACTCCCTCACCAATTCTGCAAAGCCATGTGGTGAGAAGTATGACGGCTAATTCAACTTGACTGTTGGCAAGTCAGACACAAGCTGCTGACAAACAAAGTCATGTTAGTACTGCTCAAAGCAGCCTGGGCAATAAAGGCATGGGGTTAACAGAAAAAAAAATCCACCAGTTCTCAGCCCACGCGAGCAGGAGCAAAATAAGGGACCTCGGGAGTGCAGTCTCTCAGATTGGACCACCAGAATTGTAAATTATATTTAAAATTACTTTAAAACTTTGTATCTCCGCACGTTTGTATTGGTAAAAATCTAAAATCTAGAATTATAATGTATATGTGCAAAACCATAGATTAACAAAAATATGGCCGAAAATGTGAAAAAGATTTCCTGGTCTTGGAGGCAGTCCACGATTTACTTCCTATACTGTGCATATTAAACAGATGTTTTTTTTATTAAACAAGCTGCTGTTGATGTCAGAGGTACTGTTTTCATCTGAGAGCACTTCTTAAAAAAAAGCCAGGGTTAAGGAGTTATTCTAGTGTTATGGAACATATTTTGAGCAAAAAAGGGAGGAGAAAAAAATGCAGTAGAAAGAAGAGTGGAAGACAAGAGATATAAAGACCTAATTGGTAGTCATGTTTCTTCTCATGTCCTTTGGGTCATTCTAAGATGATAAGCAGTTTCTGCTCAGTGTTATAATCTGTGTGTCTGTGTTTGCACAGTTGCTTGAAAGCGTGTGACTATTTTTTCATCGCCTTGGCATTAGACGTTTTGGAGCATGCTTCTCTTGTACAGCTATAACCCCATAGCTTTTTGTGATTAGGATAATGATCTGCCTCTATCCTACGCCCAATTTAACTTACATCTATGTGAGCGTTAGTTAGGGATCAAACAGCCCAGCACTTACTCCTGCTTCTATCCAAACAGAGAGTCTTAGGAAGCTACTGTATGTGTCTTACTGTTAGTCTCTGACTTTACAAAGAGACCATCATTTGTACCCTCGTGAAAGGCCTTTCCCTATAGGCCAATGACCACTCTCTCTATAAAGCTCACTGGTATGACTGCAAGTGTCAGAAATTAATTTAGAACATATCTGATTTGTAGCATAATAATATAGAGAAGGCCTCATGTGGGCTTGTATTCTTCATAACTGTGGCTGTGTCCGCTGCTGTCGAGCAAAGCAGAAAAGTATACAATATGGAATATAAAAAAAGTTAGAGTTTAAAGTTGGACACCTATAAAAAAGAGACAACTATACAAGAAATGTTTGTTCTCTGAAGTTGAGAAATATAGAAGCTGAAGTTCTAATTTACACAGGCTCCGCCCTCTACTGGACTCCCCTCCAATTAGGAGCAAGTGTTCGTCTACTGAATATTTGCATATTTGCGTATCTGGCTAATCAGGATGTCCAGCACTTCTGCATTGTCTTCACTTTTCAGACCTGGAAGTTGCGAACTGAAAAAAGAAACCTGTTTGAAAGCTTAAAGTGTTGAATGGACTCATACTTGTTTATCTGGAGAGGCTGGTCCTTGTGCACCTCCGCCCCCTGGTGATCTCATCTTTGGACCCACTTCAGTTCGCCTACCAATCTGGCATCGGGGTGGATGACGCTGTCATCTACCTGCTACAAAGATGCCTTTCTCACCTGGAAAAGGCTGGAAGCACTGTGAGAGTCATGTTCTTCGACTTCTCCAGTGCCTTCAACACCATTCAGCCTTTGCTTCTGAGGGACAAGCTGGAGCAGACCGGGGTGGACCACCACCTCACTGCGTGGATACTGGACTACCTCACCAACCGTCCACAGTATGTGAGGATACGGGAGTGTGAGTCAGACCTGGTGTCCTGCAGCACGGGGGCCCCACAAGGAACCGTTCTGGCTCCATTCCTCTTCTCCATCTACACATCGGACTTCAAATACAACTCTGCTACCTGCCACCTGCAAAAGTTCTCTGACGACTCTGCAGTCGTCGGCCTCATCTCCGCCGGTGATGACAGGGAATACAGAGAACTGAACCAGGACTTCATAGGATGGTGCCGGCGGAACCGCCTCCAAATCAACTCTGGTAAAACCAAAGAGCTGGTGGTGTTTACCAGGGTAAACACTGTCCTCCGGAACCAGTGAACATCCAGGGACAGGACATTGAGATTGTGAAAAAGTACCTGGGTGTTCACTTGAACAATAAACTGGACTGGACTAATCATTCAAATTCACTGTATAAAAAGGGTCAGAGCAGACTCTATCTGCTGAGGAGACTGAGGTCCTTTGGAGTGCAGGGAGCACTCCTGAGGACCTTTTTCGACTCTGTGGTGTCAGCCATTTTTTATGCAGTGGTCTGCTGGAGCAGCAGCATCTCAGCAGCTGACAAGAAGAGACTGAACAAACTTGTCAGGAAGGCCAGCAGTGTGCTGGGGTGTCCACTGGATACGCTGGAGGTGGTGGGAGACAGGAGGATGATGGCCAAGCTGTCATCCCTGATGAGCAACACCTCCCACCCCATGCAGGACACCCTGGCAGCTCTGTGCAGCTCCTTCAGCCACCGGCTGCTTCACCCGCGATGTGTGAAGGAGAGGTACCGCAGGTCCTTCCTTCCAGCTGCTGTCAGGCTGCACAACCAGCTCTGCTCCCAGCAGACCACATGACACATGACACGTGCAATACAATACACTGTGCAATTATAGCTATAATAGTTTTTTCTGTCTGTAAATATAATATTTCAGTTATTGTTGATTTTCTACTGTTTTTTCTTGCTTATTTATAATACTTGTTTTTTTATTTTATTTTTATTTTTATCTTGTCTTCTTTTACTATGTCTCTTGTGTGCACTTTACCCTACGCTGCTGTAAGCCTGCAAATTTCCCCGTTGTGGGACTAATACAGGATTATCTTATCTTATCTTATCTTATCTTATCTTATCTTATCTTATCTTATCTTATCTTATCTTATCTTATCTTATCTGGATAAACTGGGAAAATCAGGGTTATAGATTTCAAGAGGAAAATAGATTTTTTTTCTGTCTACAAGTACTGCTCTGTTGATGTGTCTATGAACCAATTGACCCAAAACTACAAAGGTTAAGTTGTTGAGAATACAGCAAATAACTGCATTTTTGGCAGTTCTTAGGAATAAAAGTAAGGTCTAGAGTAATTCATGAACTGAAAATAAATAACGTTTCTGTGAGTGTCTGCTGATGTGGCTTTGAGTGTGCTGAAAATTGTGTGCATTTATATGTGTACTTTTTTAAAAAATCTTTCTTTGTAAATCGTACAGAAAACAGGTACAAATAATTAAAATGTTCTGCATACATACATATATCCAAGGCCCTCTTGTCATCCCTCCTCAATTTGGCATACCTCTTAATAACCCCCTAACCAACCATTTCAGGGTCTCCCATTGGGCTGCTTAACCATAGTTTATTGAGAAAAGTACAATGTACAGTGTTCCTCTGTTTATTTTATAAATGCACCGTACTGTAACCACCTCTCCAGTCGTCAGAATGTTAATTCGTTCATTTAAGCAGTAGAAAACAAAAGTACCACCATACTGAGCCGGCAGCCATCTTTGGACTAAGCGTTTTTTTTGGGAGCTGAAAGATGTCCCAGCAACACCTGGCACTGTTTTTCATTTAATTCTAATAATGGATTATACCTGAGGAGCAGGACTGTGTAGTATGACCTTACCTATCTATTCAGACAATGCTAAGGATGACCTACCCAAAAAGGCCTAAACAGAGGGACACTCCCACATCATGTCTTTACAGCTTCCCAATGAATCAAACTGGCACATATTGGCATTTGTACTTGTCTCATGCAAAACCCACTGACAGGCGTGTACTAGCTCTGTGACAGAACTAAAAATTGATAAGCTAGCTGGTTTAGGTTCTCAGATGTGCAGAAGGTATTTTCTCATGCATTGTGTCAACTTGTGTTTTCCTCCTTTAGATGACCATATACCAGTTTTCTGTTGACCAGACAATAGCTCTGAGCATTAGATACATCTTCCCTTAGTGGGGAAAGAGTTCATCCAGTCCATTAAAGGGTGAATGGAACATCATATGATTTAAGTACTGAGTTGTGTACTGTTTTATGGTTTTGGCCACAGCAGTGTTGCAGGGATACAGTGTTGTGTTTAAAAACATAAATATTGCCTGAGTCTGTCTACAGGTCTGCATTGACTCAACATCTCTAACACAAACTTGCAACACTGTAGTAAACAAGACTGGATACAAAACAGAATTCTGCCTCCCCATTTACAGTAAACAGGTAATGTTATAATTTCCCTGCTTTTCTTCGTCTGCTTGTTTTGTTGTTATTTTGCCAGATGACTCATTTCAACTGCTTATTTTAACCACGACAAATGTCCCTTACTGGAAATGTATTAGAGAGAAAAGACAGCCTGTCGTGTGTTATCCTCGTGATGAAGTTTTGTATTTTAAAAGAAGTGAGTGTTCTTGAATAATTTAGTGTAAATTTGAGCCAGTAAATTAATCATTTGTACTATAATTAGTAAGCTCTGAAACACACATATACACCCCACCAGACTTGCTCATACATCACCAATACTGATGATTGACAATTTTGATACTGGCAGGACACACTGAAAAGCAAGATAAACATATGCCCTTGTATGAATACATTCCTATGTGTGGGTGCTATAGGGTAGGGCAAGTATGTGTATTTTGTATTTGTATGTAAGCCAGTGAATGCGTCACAGTCAGACCTGTTAACTGACAGTGGCTGACAGAGTGCATTATGATTTTGCTGGTAAAGTGAGCAGCGGTGATGCACGAGATGTCGGGGTAAAAAATAAAAATGGGAGACTTAAAGCCGGGGCCTGACTACATGACACAAAGCACTGAGGAACACGTCAGCACCAAAACCTTAAACTAACCAGGATTTGTGTGTATGTTTGAGTTGGGGTTTTGTTAAGGCTGCTATCAACTCTCTTAACATCATTTCCTCATCCTCTGTAAATAAAAGATTCCCATCTTTTATTTACAGGGGGTGAGGAAATGATGTTAAGAGTCTTGATAGAGAAAACATGACAACGCAAACCGTGGGAATAGAAAGAGAGTGAGCAAAGAGTTCATGGCTGTCATAAATCGGATTTGTTATGTGTGGGACTTAGGAAACCCAGGCAGATAAAGACAGAGGGACAAGAGGGAATGCCATAAAAGAGGAGAGAAAGTGGTGATTAGACGGGATTGGGAGACACCTAAAACTTCCTTAAAGTGAGCTCTATCGAGAGGGGATTAGATAAAGATCAATTTCTAAATTATAGGCTTGAACTTTATAAATGTTAAAGGCTGGCAGCATTTTCTCCAGTAATCAGCAGGCGTGGAATAGCTGAATGATATCAACAAACATGACCCAAAATGTCCTTATTTAATAATGGAATCTCAGATCAGATGAATATAAACATCCTCATTACGGAATTGTAAACTACATCAAAGTCATTTCTCAGACTCTGTCTCTCTGGAGTCTGCTAATGATCCAGGTAGGAAGTGCAGCCACACTAAGCACAACACAATCATGGCAAGTGAAAGCAATGGCTGCCAAAAATTGAGAAAAAAAAAAAAAATACAATCTAGAAAATTATGACATCTGTGGCAAGAAATGCACATTTTGAAACGCGTGACAGAGGAAAATTAGATTTACGATCAGTTGACAAGTGACTACATATTTTCACAAAGAATGTTTAGCCAATTTGAAACACATGGATGAAATTACAATAGTCAGATCTATTAAAATAAAAGCCAAATCTTACAAATGATTACAGGAACGCGTCCTTGCCTCGGGGAAGTGAGAATTTACTACACAGCCTCGTCTCTCGCGAGGCATGCCAGAGAAAAGGTTTGGAGGAAAAAAAAAAAAAAATTATAGACTGTGATTGAAATTAACAAGATGAGTAAGTCATCCTATGAAATGCTGGGTCGAGCATTCTCGCTTTATTGGACGCCACAAATAATGTCAAACATCAAATGTGTGTGTGTGTGTGTGTGTGTGTGTGTGTGTGTGTGGATGCGTGGGTGCAAGCGTGCGCCTGCTGTCATTGTCTTCATTTACCTAAATCAGTTGCAGCCATGCATTTACAGTGATGAGAATGAAATTATCACACACATCATCAAATATTTACTCTTGGATGCTGGCAAGAGTGTCTGTCAAATAACCATGTGTCAGCACACGCAGGGCGCTGACACGGAAAGTTACAGAAATAGAACTAATCAAAGGGAGGAGGAGGTGATTCAGGAGGAAAGGGAGTGGGGTGGAGGAGGGTGAAGAGGTAAGCTTGAGTGTTTTCTCCATTTTCACTGCAGCCATATCAGAGTTTAATGTTGTGGGACACACCTAAGCCTTGTTATATACACTTTGCACTCTCTTCTCATATAGTTCAAACATTTTTTCCTCTTATATTGTTGCTGAAGCAGTTTTTTTTTAAGTTTATATGCACCTTTGTCCATCAGTGGATCACTTCATCTGTCTCACCTCCCTCATTTGAACCCCTCTATGGTTTCAAGCTATCATTTCTCTTTGAGTTTATGTGCATTTTATGGACATGGTGGCCAAAATGAAACTCAAATAATCCATGTTTGAAATGCTGCTCTTTATCCTACCTCATGTGTTTCCCCATTGATGATCATTTTTTATTATTAGCTTTTTTTCCCCTCATTCTCTTTCCGCCTGAGCACCTTTTATCTCCCCTTTGTCTCCACCGCTCCTGCCTCCCCTTTTTCTACTTTTGTTTACTTGGAGGGAGTTCAACACAGCCCAGAGGGAGGGAGGGAGGAGGGTTGGAGTTGAGGGTGTGGTGGGTTGATTTGTCCCATTGGTGCTGATTGTAATCAATTAGGGTGCGCTGCTCATTAGAGCTAGACTTGGATCATTATGGAGACAGCATCTGCTGCCTGTACACACATTGACAAACTATAACAACACTAGAGCACATCGATGGCAGGCACTTAAGTTTGTTGTAATACCTCATGAGAGTTGGCATCAGATGCGGTGACATCGCTTGAGGAGGTGGTTATATGTTGACTCCATGAATTGGGTGTTGAATTTATGGATCTTGTAGAACATTGCAAATTATAGTTTATTAAGTCGCCAATTTTATTACGGTGGAGGTATGAGTGTACTTGCCTCGACAAAGTGAGTACCACACAATAAATCTGATAAATACACTTTTTATTCCCTCAGTCTCTCACACACACACACACACACACACACACACACACACACACACACACACACACACACACACACACACACACACACACACACACACACACACACACACACACACACACACACACTTTGCAACCTAGTTTTGTGTGCCTGGCAACACACAGAGTAAAGCTGTAGATTACAGCAATGGTGAACACAGGCCACCTGTGCTTAACAATGATATGCTGCCCATTCAAGGTCACAGCTGACACACACACACACACAAAAAAAACCCTGCTTTCATAGATTTGCAGGTAAGGGCTCAAACGCAGAATTATACACACAAAGCACACACGCACGCCTATGCATACACTGGCGAGTAAGGGTTAAAACCCCAACTCATAAATCAGGGAGGCTGCAGTGCCGGAATTTAAAAGGCCCTGCTCACATACTATAAATATATGCAGCCATTATGAGAAGAGCTCTTGCAGAGGTTAGCGAGGGGAGACGCTGTGCTATGACAGGAAAATGAATACTGTACGGCTCTCTCTCTCGAGCTCCCTTTACATTTATGCGTCCAACACCGTCTCCTGCTCCCTTCATTTCTATAGTCAGAAAGCTCACCTTTATTTATGTGTCAAAATAAAGTGGGCTAAACTGTTAATACAAAGAGAGAAGAAAATGTATATCATACTTAGATGGCATGGGTGAAAAGATAGCACTTTTGATTTCCATTGCTAGCCTTGAATTGCTCAATAGATGACTACTTGTTGAAAGACTCGTAGTAACTCTTTAGTCATGGTAGTGGGTGGCTCTAAGGGGGGACACTGGTTGTGTTGATCTGTTCAACATTGTGAAATACCTCAACAAAAGTTTCTTGCGTTGCCATACAATGTGGTAATGATGATGATGATGATTCCCAGTAGAGGTGTTGCAATTCACTGGTTAATGAAAATAACCATGAGAGTAAAAAAAAAAAGAAATTCATATTGATGATATGCCAATAACACACATATATATTACTGTGGATAATCCAGTGCTTCTCAATTTATTTCATATACTGGTATACAGTCATGGTTACAGACTGTCTCTCAAACTCCAGACAATATTTTGAGTGTTGTTCATTTGCAAATAAGAGACAAAACAAACAATAAACAAAGTCAAAGATTAATCTGACTGATATTATATCTTTTCAATTTTGCCATAACTTCATAAGCGAGGATATTTTTGGTCCCACCAATTGTGTCGTGCAATCCGATATCGTGACAGCCCTAATTCCCCGGACATTTCATTTAGCAGCACTAAATACTTTTCCAGCACTTCACTATAACAAGATA
Source organism: Anoplopoma fimbria (assembly GCF_027596085.1). Lineage (NCBI taxonomy): Eukaryota > Metazoa > Chordata > Actinopteri > Perciformes > Anoplopomatidae > Anoplopoma > Anoplopoma fimbria. The sequence continues at coordinate 9,600,064 of NC_072449.1, read as the reverse complement.
GCTCAAAAAACAAATGAGCACCATTCCACACAGTTAATTTGACTTGAATAGCTAATTTAGGCTTTATTTTTTATTGCCAACACAAGAACCATCTTGGAATAATGCAGGAACAACGGTGCCTTTGTTTGGCGACATGCCTTGAATGTGGGTGGGCATTCTTTTTGGGAGCATTAAATCCTCTTATATCTTTTTATTTCAAGATTCACAGCAGAGGAAGACAAGGAAAGAGACAAGAGAGACAGAACGGTTTGGGTGTGTGTGCATTTGTGTTTGCCTGTCAGCTGCTGTTAAACAGAATGACAGCATGATGGCGAAGAGGTTAGGCCTGTCCTCAGTAAATTACTCCTGTCCTAGTTCCAGGGGTCTTCTCTGTGACCATGCACAGTAATAGCCCTTAAGGTTAATTGACCATAAGCAGAGCACTTGTTCCTCCAAATAGACATTCAGGGTTAGGGTCTCCCTCCAACTCTCTTCCCTGACCTACGCAAGATATCATTAACAGCTCACTCTGTGGTTCTATCTCTATTATATCTCTCCGAACAGAGGGACGAAGAGAGAGAAAGACACCAGCCCAGATCGATCATGCTCTCCAGCACTGTGTCCGTCTGAAAATAGATTCAAACAATCGGGACATAGCTTCAACAAGTGGTATCGTTAAGCTTGTGTGTTACGGGGTAGTTTGAAGTTTAAGGAACAAACACAATGAAGATAACACTGAGATTTGCTGTATCCATTATTTAAATAATTAAACAAAATACTATGATTTGTTTTAATGTCAGTATGTGCCAAGTTGTTTGGTGGAAAATCTTTCAATTTGCAGCTGTGATGATGGAAACACTACAGAAAGAAATCGAATGATCATGGTGAATCTCTGCTCATTTTCAAATGAGAATATAATGTATAGTTACATCCTCTGCAATTGCTTAAAGTCTACCACAGTGACATTGTGTGTGTTTGCGTTTGTGTGTGTGTGTGTGTGTGTGTGTATGTGTTTGGTTGTGTGCACTAGGAGAGATACCTTTGTGCTTTACAGCATCTTTAAGAGTAAATGACTCAGTAATTAGCGGCCATGACCAACGCACTAAAAGCAACAAACCCTGTCCACTCACTGTTAGAGTATTAACAGAATTGATTTTAACATTAAATTGTATCAATATGCAGTTGTTGTTTTTATGGATTTGTAAAAGCCCAATTTTGTTTTCCTGTACCGCCCTTCAAACAACATAAATAGCCTCAAGTGATTTAACTTGAAGCAATGTATGGTTAAAGAGTAAAGGTTTCTCCTGGTGTGATTTATTCATGCACACTACGGAAATATATTGAGAGCATGTACGATTTTTTCAAATTTCTATTAACAGTAGTAGTAATAGGCTGATATTTATACTGATTGTGCAGCGCCACATCATGAAAAAAGTAATAGAGTAGAAGAGATAGTGTGTGTAAACATATATACCATTGGTGACCGAGACTTGATTCAATCCAGATAACAACAAATCGAAAACTTTTTTTCATTTTTGTACTAACAAGCCTCAACACGGCTTTCACACTCGTAAAAGAAAAACCTAGGTTTTGCATGCAAGCTTGTGTATTACAGCATATTTTCGGTGTATGAGCCAGCATGCAACTCTTGATGCGTCTCCCATGGTTTTGCTCAGTTAGCATCAGTGGCTAATCATGGAAAATGAGAGCTAGCAGGGAGGCTAGATTGGCATAAGTCGGCATTAACTGGTGCATTAGCAAGTGTTGGGCAATTACTTTAATGATGTAAATTGGACAGAGATTTCCCCCTGCACAGGAAGTGAACGAGTGAAATGTAACAATGATTATGATTAGGCAGCTAATTATAGTATCAGCTCAATGTGGCACATATGCCAAAAAGACTCTGTTTATTTCGATGACAGGCAGGGACGCTTGGTGTGTTTGCTGATTGCAATGTTTTGGTGTGTGCGTGTGTGAGTGTGTGAGTGTGTGAGAGTGTGTGAGAGTGTGTGTGTGTGTGTGTGTGAGTGGGTGTGTGTGTGTGTGAGTGTGTGAGAGTGTGTGTACTGCCATCATTTTGACAGTGATTTGATTGAATAAGCTGATTTAGAGATGGAGTGACTTTCTTCTTTGACGCTTTTTGAACTAGCACATCATGCCTGATTTATACAGAAGTGATACATATGCATGAGCCAGATGCATATGAGCAATCTCGGAATCTCCCATTAGCCTCTGGGGGGCTATATTCTTGGGTATCCAGTGTAACCAGCAGAAAAACCAGCCATGTCTTCCTTTTCCTTTTGCACTGCCCTTTGTTTACATTCCGTTTAGCAATTAGTAATTTTAAACCAATAAAAAGCTAAATCATGGTCAGACGATAGTAGGTGGCTTCAGGGACTGCATTTCAGCCAATGCATTCCACACAAACTGTTTACTTTCAACCAAAGCCTGCTCAAATGTGATTGGTTACAGGCTACAAGCGGAAACCAGAATGCTTCCGATTCCAAAATCGTGTCTCATTGCCTACAGATGGAATGCAGATTGAATGATCGGTTCAGAGATTGAATTGAATGATCCATTTTTTAGAGATACGCATATGATTCTTGCCTATGAAGCATAGGGTATGTCCCGTCTTTTAATCCTAATTATGAATTAGATGATTTATTCTGCTCGGTATTTGTATCTAGATTATACGGATAATAAAGTGGCATAGTTGCTCATTGGTTAGACTTTGTATGTGTTATTTGTGTGACAGAATGGCTACCTGTCCAGCTCTGGCTTAGTGTGTGCTCTACATAAGACAGCATTGAAAGAAATGGTAAGAGGGACGGATGGATGAATACTTATGTTAACCTATGTTTTACCTATGGCAAAAATGGAGCACAAAAAGTAAGAGTTTTAATAGGTAGAGGTTATATATTTCATGTCAATAGCTATGTTTGAAAGGCTAAACAATGAGACATTCTTTAAATTTGCATATTTTGCATACCATTTGTATCGGGTGCGGTTATATCAGAGTAGTTTTACAATTATAGGAGTTTTGGACATATAATCGATACTGGTATCATATCGCTGAATCCCTAAAATTTGTATTTAAAGAACAAAAGAAAATGCAATCTTGTACATTTTACAGGTAGCTGGTTTCATATATAATATTACAATCAATTATTTGATGTAACCTAATGACTAAATGGAGGCTGAAACAGGTGATGAGAGGGCAAACACGCCATGTAAGGACATGTTAGAAGTTGCACTGGAAGCGAAAAGAGAGCAGACACATGGCATCAACAGTATGCCACAGCCACAAACTCTATATCCAGTTTTTACCCCAAAAGAGAGGACAAAAAAAGCAATGCAGCACTTAAGGGGTGCGGTAGTTACTGCCCCTGAATGTCAGGGAGAGTGGAAGGCCACATAGTCAATTACAATCTGGTACACTGGGTTTGCCTGGAAGAAAAGGCTTGGCAAGGAAACACACTTGTTTTCAATCAAAAAAGGATACAATGTAAAAACCCTTCCCTTATGTGTGTGCACAGAGCCGCAAGCGATCCTTCTTTATTTTTTTATTTTTTTTATTTTGGCTCTAACGTTGGGAAGTGAGGGACAAACGGCGTGGGATTGCCTTGTTGCTCTGCATGTTTCTATGTTTGGCTCCAATAGCCTCTGGCCTGAGCAGGCTGCTGCTTTAGGACTGCTGGTTTGCCCGAAGTGACATTGAACATTAAAGGCCGGGAGGACCAAACAACAGTAAATGCACCCACAGACCATATGAGAATTAGGAACATTCACACAGGCTAGCACAAATCAAAGGATAGGCTGGCTGGCATATGAACAAATCCCAAAGACTGTATTTTTTCTCCTCCTTCCATTATTTCTGCTCTCTCATTTGTTGCTCTTCTCTCTCTCTCTCTCTCTCTCTTGTTTCCAAAGAGAAGACAAATGAGGGAAAGTGAAAGAAGAGAAATGAAGAAATTGAAAGAGAAAGAGAAAATTATCAGGGGGGGCATTGGTGAGGACATTTCTGAAGGACAAAAGGCAATGTTAACGTTAAAGGACCGATTTAGTATGCTGCTCACAAAGAGCTGTGGCATATACTACGGGCTTGCTACCATGGTTAAGATTTCTGCGTTTGTGTGTTTGTAAAAGTCTTAAATTATTTTATTTGTTCTTTTATTCCAGCAGGGGGCAACTCCTCCGGTTGCAAAAAAAAAAGTCTGATTGTATGCAAGTCTATGAGAAAATGTAAACGTTGTAAACATAAGTTTATGGTTGCAGTTGCTAGTTTCAAGTCTCCATTGCAGCATGATATTCATTTAGCAAATGATGGTACCATTTAGTGTCAAATAAACTATAAATCGGAGCATGCTTTAGGGCGGGCTTAATATGATTGACATGTCTCTGCCAATACCAGAGCTGTATCCAGCATCACAACATCACTCCTCCGCATTCCAAATATAGTAATTTCCAGTCATCGGTTGCAAAATAGCCAAGATGGTGTTGGCCGTATTCCAAGATGGCGACAGCGAAATCGCAAAACTTGAGGCTTCATAACAGTAGTCCAAAAACCCATTAGAGAAGTCCCAATGAATAGGTCTACTTCTCATATACAGTCTACTGCATGTACATACATTGTTTCACATCCATGCATCTATATATGGCTCATCAAATACTAACTTGCAAGTTGTGCGACTTCCAGTATACGTTTGGTTATCGATACCCATATTCGCTCATGTATATAAATCTCATAGACCTCCATGTATGTGTGTGCATGTGATGCTTTTTAAGGTGTGTTGACGCGCCCTTGGCTATCTATAAGGCAGATTAAGAGGACAGGGTCTCTGACTTTGTTATTCCAGACTCGGTTTCAGTGTCAGAACAAGAATGCAAAGAGCACCTCTATGTCACCCTTGGTGTGAGCCAAGCCTGGGTTAGTCCACCACCTTCTGACCCATCTGCTAGGGGATAAGGCTTAAGGGCCACTGCAGGGTAATTGGCCTGTCTGTCTCCTGGCTGCCACACACAGAAAGCCTGACACAATACACATAGGTCACTCTTTCACTGGAGGCCACTAAGTTTAAGGAAGGGCACATTTACTGTATGTGATTGATTGAATTGGTGTCTTGCACACTGACAAAATTGACAGATAACGAAAGTCAAAGACACAATCTGTGCAATATTGAAACAATATTTCCACAAGTGTTTTGGGGAAATAACTGGAGTTGGAACCCAAATAACACATCAACTATTCTCGGAACCACGTTTAATGTCAACAAGTGACCCAATGACCTAATGGGGAAATAACTTGGCCTTTCTGACCCCCTCTTTCTTCTCACTCTTCTCCAAGTGAGACGCGATCTGAGCATCGGTTAATTGCTCATCTCTAAAATGTGCCAGATTAGCTGACCCAATAAAACAATAGTGCCAAGGAGCAATCAGAAAATGATTAGACACTCAGAATGATTTTTGAGTAATTAATATTATTTTGGGTTACATCTTTAGTAGAGAAGTGGGCTGTATGTCATTGGCGGCCTTGCCTGGGCCATGTCATGGGGTCATGATGAGGCCAGGCCTAACTAGATGTCAAAGGGCAGATAAAGGTTAAGACACAGGAGGGATATTGACGTAAATTGTGTGTTAAAGGTCTCAGCTATGTTGTAGAGACATATCCCTTTCATACAAGAATGTTGAATGGTTGAATGTTTAAAAGTCATTGAACTGATTTCTCAGCCCTAATACTAATGCTTATTGACCCCACATCCTTACTTTTTATAACCAAAAAATGGGAGGAGGGCTGAGATGCCAGGTCAGGTTGTCTTATTTAGATTGGCCACAAAAGGAATTTTTTAAACATCTCTATTTCAATCTGAAGAAGACATGACCTTCTATTTCAAACTGGCAGTACCCTCTAAAAGGGGATTTATATGTTAAGGGGACGAATCCTAGGGAAAATACCCACTGCTATGAGACTGATAAAGTGAGATTCATGCAACTTCAAGCATCATAGGACTGACAAACCATTTGTTCTACAAACCTGACAGCTGATAGGAGCATTATGACACACAGTACAATCATTTACATAGTTAATTTTCAATATAATATTTGAACTAGCGAAACTATAAGATAGTCTTTTGTCAGTCAGTTTTTGATAAACAAACTCTGTTGTGATGCTTTTTTATGCACTCTGGCACCTTATTTACATTCAAAGTACATGTCTTAATCATTTAAAATTTGAGGTGCACCACAAAAACTGTTGTTTACTTTCCAGTTTAATTATGAGTTGTGAAGGTAAAAAATATTAGCAGATGTTAGCAATTTAGTATTAAGTAAAAACAGAAAACCGTCACAGCTACTATTACATCTAAAGACAAGAATGTAAACATTTGTTTTTTAAGTAATTGAATGTATTTATGTAAACATTGGTGGAATGTAACTTAGTATATTTACTCAAATACTGTACTTAAGTAAGCTACACTTTTGAAGGAGCATACTTGCCTTTTTTATTTTATGCAACGTTATACTATATACTTTTATAGATTAAACTACCTAGCAGTATATAAATCAATTTGAATGAGCTCCATCTTTACTAGCTTCTACATTAAGGCACAAACCCATTGATCTATCAATAATTAAGAAACCAATAAAATTATATATATATAATTTTGAAATGGGCCATTGTGCATAATGTGTAGCCCTAATTTTGTATTTGGTAGCCTACTTATGGTTATGCTAAAACATTGGAGTACTATTGTCAATGCAGGACTTTTACTTGTAAATTGTAACAGAGTATTTTAATCTGAAGTATTACTACTTTTACTTAAGTAGAGATGTGAGTGCTTCTTCCACCACTGTAAGTAAAGTATACCTTTATCCCCAGGTCTGAACCTAAGTCACCCCATCATTTTGAAAAATGCCAAAAATCAGGCAAGGGGCTGAGAAATGAAACCACTCCCACCTGGTATGACGAAAACCTTGACCCAGCGTCCACAATAGAACAATAGTGACACTAGACTAACTCCCTGTCCTTGAAATGGAATATGTCCCTTATTCCCCAACCACTTAACAGAACCAGAAACCAAGCAGTCAGCATGTCATTAAGTTGAGCGGTGTCCTGTCACTGGACAACATGTCTTCCCCTCCACTGTAGTGGTGTTTGCAAACCACAGATATGGGCTGTGACACAGGTTCTTGCCACTCTGTCTCCACACACTCCCAGAGCTTGTTAAATTTTTGGAAAGAGAACATTGGTTTGAAGCTTGTAGGCATAGTCCAACAGACGATTCTGGTGGTGAGAGACAGTTGTTGTAAGCTCAACACCAGTGGTCTGGACTTCATTACTTTGAGGGCAGTTCTCCTTAACCAAAAATGTCTTTCTCTCCACACAGAACACAATAATACTGTCGCTGCCAAAAGCCACATGGAGTCGTTTCGATCTCTTGACAATATTCAGAAAGCAAATGCTTTCTAACCCTACTCCTACAAGAACTGGCTCAAACTGAAACATGAAATTGCTCAATCTGTTAAAAAGGTTCAGCTGAGAAAGGACATTTGTGACACTCTGTAAGCCAAATGTTTATCAGACAACAATGATGTGCTAAATAACATTTTACTAGTTGTTAGGTTTCTATAAATTTGAAATAGCTCATGTTAACAAACCACCATGGAGTCATTGTTGATACAATTAATTTATTCAAATATAGAAATATTGTTGTTTAATTTCCCACATAATTACTCACTTATTTTACAACTGTGACTTAATTCCAGAGGGATCGCATCCTGCTCAATGACAACATTTCAGAAGTTATTGTTATCTGCTAATTGCTTTGTTGTGTATAGTGGGCAATGGATGCAGCTGTCTGTGTAGCTAAGTGGAATAACAATGGAATACATAATACTCCTGTGGCTGTGGCTCTTTTTCTGTCACTGTGTGTTAGTGCTGTCTGGCCTCAAAATGTGGCCAGTGTTTAAATATTATTTAAACACATGGAAAGCCCATTGAACAAAAGCAATACGGAGATTGTATGCCTGCTGATCATAACTGCTTATGAGCTCATGACATAATTGCTTGGTTTAAAATATGATTGAAGAATTAAACACTTTTACAGGCACTGACCTTTCATATAGAGTCTTGTATCGAGCTGGTGTTTGAAGATGACTTTAAAATGAAAACTCAGTGGGTGTTCAAAAGAGGTTTGAATCCTTGTAGTGGTACCTCTGGATCTGGCTTGGTCATGGCTTTTACTTCTTTTTGACTCTGTCCACAGTGCACTGATTTGGAATGGAGACATTTGTAATAATGTTGTGTATGCATAGTCTAATCATTGAGATGCTCAGTTCTAACCTGGTCAGTGCTGACATGTACACGTACACGTACTGGTCAGACTCAAGTCTTTGCCCAAGGCATAATTTGACATTTAGATAAATATTTTATAGAATAATACTCTATTTTTAATTATTTGTTCTTATCTTATCTTATCTAGCATGACAACATATAATGCAAGCCAATATAAGTTAATATTTTACTTACATATTTTGACTGATATGCTATATGGCATGCCTGCTAAAAACAAGTCTAAGGCCTGCAATTATATCACCTGGTCTGTTTAGCATCCACAGTCACACCGTGTTTGTAATGAAATGATGATGGCAGAAATACCATTTTTGATTAACAATGGTTTCTGGGGTCTCAAACGCCCCAGTAATCTTCACTCTGCTTCTAAGACACTGTATGACAGTGTTTGTAGGAATAGCATCACAGCCTCAGTGACCCTAGATGTTTCTTCACCATCAGTGAAAAAGTCCTGGCATCCTGATGGCATAATGGTGTGTCAGCCAATTTAGCTGCAAATGGTCACTGCAGAAGTTTCACTGTTACACTATGTTAAGTCTATTGAATCCATTTTGTGTTTTATTGTTTGCTTTCATAATGATTTGCTCACCAAAACAACATCTACTAAGGGAGCGTTTAACTGTAACAATAACAAGGAATGATTGTGGCTACAAAAGATGGCTATTGAACAATGAGAGAAGATGTATATTAATACAATGTAGGAACATAGCTCAAAGTGATGTCAGCTTTATTGGAGGTCGGGGGGAGAGGGAGAGAGATGGTAAGGGATTTAAAGGAATACGGTAAAAGGGGCTTGTGGATGGATAGATAATTGGCAATTGGGATGATAGGATGTGTTAAGAAAGGACTGTACCCACAAAGCAGCTGGAGTGGCTGTGTGTTTGAGCCACAGGGCTGAACGTTCATGAGTGTGTGTGTATGTGGGGGGGAGAGAAATGGTAGTTACAGGTTAGTGGGAAACTCTCAATGGTTCAATTATAGAGCCTTGTATGACCAGGGGGGACTGCTTGATCAGTCTATTAGCTCATAGTCAGTGTACTATTGCGGCAAATGGAACTTATACACACACACATTAACACAGAGTCACATGCACACTTTAACACACACTACAACCGCATGCAGAAGTGCACAAATATGGACAGCAGCAGCCGCATATATTGTATGAATTGTTTATTACTGCTGATGCATAGAGAATGTGTTCAATTCCCCCAGTCCCTTTGTATACAATAACATGTTAACTTTTGCAAGTAATTTGACACATGGTGGGTGGTTGTAGATGTAGACAACATAGCGTACAGTATACACAAGAGCATTTGTTTCCATTATAAAATGTGCAAATGTAGAGGGACTAACATAGGTCAGACAAGCAGGGGGTTAGCTCTTCGAGTTGGAAGTTGACTTTACTGCAAAGTAAAATTAGCCTAACACCACATGAGCATAATGCTGTACTCACATTTGTTACTTTGGACACGGCACTCCACTGAATTATCATAAAATCTCTTTTGGCAAAGGTTTGCCCTTGAATTCGTAAGCCTGCATGTAAATGCATAAAAAAAACAAAAAATAATGAAATGAGGATATACTAAACACAACCATCAAACTTCAACTCTTCTCCACCAATGATGTGACATTCCATCTCCCAATACAGCTGCCAAACCCAGGGGGTCTACCTGCCAAGGCCACTATTTTGGCCTGGACCCTGACACCTGTCATTTTAAGGGGTGAGCCAACATGGTGATGGCCTTATAGTCCTGCCATCAGGCCCTCACCTGCAAGCCCCCGTATGGCTCAAAGACTGGCTTAGTTTCAATGATCCAGGTGAGGCCAGTTGTTCCTGTTGAAGCCTATTCATAAGGTTCTCTGTATCTCACCAGCAATATCCCTTTGGAGACTCTTCAAAGAATGGTCTCGCTCACAACAAACCTTCCAGAGTCACAAGGTCACACTAAACCAGCCACCACAACGGCGTGATGATTCACAAAGGCAAAGATACCCATAGACAATGTAAATTAATTCAAATAAAAACACCTTTTTCTCCGTCTCCAAGACAGAATCCCAAACAATGTGTATGATCTTGCGATGCATAATTCCCTCAAATATATCAAAAGGTAAGCTTTTTCAAATATTCCCATTGATTTAAGCAGAGTCCATAATTGGAGTGAGTGAGCACAGCAAGGTTACTGTATTGATATTCTTTTTTTTGCATCACGGCAAGTTTTGTAAAAATCCAACATAATTATGACAGTGGAGTCAATACCACTGAGGACTAAAAATGAAATGCCTTTCAGAGTTTGCTCAGGCAATTAGAAATAAAGTTTCAGTCAGAATTAAATCAGTTATTAATTCAAAATAAATTAACCAACTGGGTGATTATGTGTGTGTCAGTTGTTGAATAAATTCAGTTCTTTGGTGATTTTGTCCAACTTTTGAGAATTGTTTTTATTTACATTATTAAAGTATGGTACCTTATTTTTCTCTTATTTGTGTCACAGGAAGTCACCTAAGAATAATTATTTCAAAATTAGATTGGGGATGAAGCCAGCCTGTGAATTTAATTATCGCCAGTTTGGACAGAATTGCATGAAGCAGTCTTTTCCTACAAAAGAGAAAAATTTAAATCCTCATTTGCACCAGAAAGACATTTTCCTCCCATATTTCCAGTCTTCATATACATTTCTCCCCAGTTTAAAATGAAGACACATTATGCAGCCATGCTTTCTGGCGTCTCGCACAGGGCTTTTATTGTGTTGAAAAGTGCTGTCACTGCAAGACATGCTTTTCCCCCTGTGATTCTAACTCCACATGTCCTCGCTAATACAGGAGGGAGTTACAAATGACTTTATGAATACACAATCAAAGAAAATGTTTAGAATACGCGTGTGCGTGTGTGTGTGTGTGTGTGTGTGTGTGTGTGTGTGTGTGTGTGTGTGTGTGTGTGTGTGTGTGTGTGTGTGTGTGTGTGTGTGTGTGTGTGTGTGTCTGTGTGTGTTCAGTCTGTGTGTGTGGTCAGTGTGTGTGTGTGTGTGTGTGAGTGTGTATATTCAACTTGGGGCAAATGTAGACACAAAAAAATATATATTCTGCTAATAATCTAACCGAAATATCATGTGCATTTCCTCTGTCTGTGTCGCAACATGCCTCTCTATTTCACCTTTCCCATCCGGACCTTATTTTTTCAGACCGTCCTCACTAGGAAACCCTTCGTGGTCATGCAACTGATTAAGTATGTGTATAGTGGGAACTTATTACACCACTATAGAACCCACCAGTATTAGAGTCATATTAGACAATTTACCATCATAACCATACTGTACTTGTCATGCATATATATATATAGTAGAAATAAATAATTCTCTAGTCAAAGAGTTGGTGGTTCGATGCCCAGATCCTGTTGTCTAGAGATCAAAGTTATCTAGGGCAAAACACTGAACCCCAAACTGCTCATGATCAAGCCAGTGCCTTGCACAGTAGTGTGTGGATGAGAGGTATGAAGTGCTTTGTATAAAAGCGCTAAATAAATGCTATCCATTTCCTAAAGTCTTCTGTTATGCAGACTCTGCAGCTGTACTTAGGCACAGGATGCAAGTTAGCATGCATTTCAACTAAATTAATGCTAACATGCTCAAAAGGACATTTTTAAATGATATTAATGTTCAATATCTAGTTTACTGTGTTAGTATTCAAACATTGGCTTCGAAACACTTACCAGAAAGTACGGTTAACGCTGAGGGTACAGGCATGTCGTTGGCTTTACGAGCTTTTGGCAGTTAAGTACCAACACGTCCTCCTACCTCAACTTGTCACATGATGCCTGGCAGGGACCCTTGGCTTTCTAATATGTTGGGTAGCCCAGCACATTAAACTCTGAAGCTCCTCTACCATTGCAGTAAACATGTCATTGACATTGTGAACTCAAACAAAACCACTTGCTTAGCTTTAGGTAACAAAACCACTTGCTTAGGTTTAGGAAAACATCATAGTTGGGCTAAGAATAAGTACACAAACTAAGTAAAATGTAATCAATAGTAATAAAAATGTGACTTCAAAATAACTCCTGTTACAAGTCCTGTGGTTGTTTAACGCATCCACCTCCACTACCCACCGGCCCTGTGTTGTATTTTTTTTTCGGTCTATATACGACATTGCCACACAGAGCATTTTCTCTGGAAAAGTGAGACAAAGATGGGTTTACATTGTAGTTACTTGGAAGCCCAGTGCCCTAGCATTAGCAATTTGTATTAGTCATTACTTTTAACACCACTACAATTGATTTTCAAGCTAGCAGACCAAAACACACCATGTTGTCTGATATTGATGCCATTTTTCTTTACATGTCTGGAGTGTATAATACCTCCCTCTGAATTAACCTATCATCGTAATCCACAAGAAGACCGATCACTATGCAAATGAGAATCTATTCAAAGAGAATTTTTTTATTTCTACTAGTTGACTTTTATAGATATTTATAATGAATGTCTACCGTGTTTAATATACAGTAGTTACAATTTAATGGATGACTCAGGTCGCTACTTGATATTTTACAAGCCTTTCATTAGTCAGAATTTTATTTCTCCATCGTTATATTGTTTGACAAGCTGAATATTATAAAAGAGAAAAATATGTCCCCATTTGTGTGTGTGTGTGTGTGTGTTAGTGTGTGTATGCACATTGGTGTTTGTGTGAACATGTTTTTCCCAGTAATATCAATCAAAAGTGTATGTATCAACTTCAAAATACCCAACCCCACCCCCACCCCCCTTCTGTCTCTCTATCGCTCATGAATCTATTTTAGGCTGGTATCATATACTATGATTTATGCATAATCCAGCCCAGTCCTGAACATTTATTTTTTAAATAATTTGAAATATGGTACAATACGTTACCGATACTTTTCTATTGACTTCTTACAAGTGAATTGTATATATATATAATTATGTTATTTTCAGTGCCTCATCCCAACATGTCTGTATATAATCCTTTCATTGGTTGTACCTCTTATTTTCTTTGACTTTTCTAAACATGCTTTTTAAATTAATATATTTTCCAGTCTTCCACTCACTGTCTTTCATTCTCTCCTTTCTTACCTTTATATAGATGACCTCTTTCGCTGGTAAGCCCTGATTATTCTCTGATGTCTAATTAAAAGAGTCCTGTTGAGTGACCGGCTTTAACCCCCCACCACTGAGCCAGCAAGTCAGTCCTTTTGAAGGAAAATAAACCATGTACAATGCACTAAACACACATGTAGAATTATAAACAATTACATGTACAAGGTAAGTACATAGACTTGCACACATATGCACACACAAACAACACATTGATAAGTCATTAGCATTAGTTGATTGGCACCACATAGTAGAGATTAAAACAGGGTAGTGGAAATGGTGAATATCAATGATTAGAAAATCACTGGCAAATAGAATAAATGGTATTATGACATTCAGTCCCAACAAAAATTATTTATGAGAAGGAAGAAAATCATTGTTGTAGTGAATTAACTTGAACATTTCTTTCCTATTTTGCAGTGCTCAAACCCTTGCAAATGTATTTGCCTCCGTGTAAAATGTATCTTATTGTGTTTGGTGACACGTCTGTCAATTCAATGCAATCAGAGTGTAAGTCCGCAACTACTCATGACTTTTCTATGAGGGTAGATTCTTCTTGAAAAAGAGACATAGAAGAGAAACTAAGTCAAGACACCTCAAGACAGTTATATTTATGTAGCCCAAAAGGTATGTAATAAAATAAAAATGCTTTAAGATTTGTTAAACAGAGATCCTAAGACTAGATTGAAAGACAACTGGATATCATAAGGTCACGCGAGAATTGCGGGATGACATATCACATGAAAATCCATCCTGTAAGGCTTCACGTAATCGATTGTGTCGGGTCAGCCAGTGACAGGACCAATCAGCGTCCTGTGAGGAACTACTGGAAGCTATGGGCGTGGCTTAGGTTAGTCGTTGCCATTGTTATTCCAAACAACAACGGCGGCTCCTGAAGAGATCAGTGTTAATGCTGCAATGGCAGTACCATCACAACTGGAGAGTGTTTATTCATCGGAGGACTAGCAAAGAACGGCACTGACGGCTGAATGACAATCACACCTAATTCAAATAGCAATTAGCCAGGTGTGTGGAGGTGAGAATGTTTTTTCACTTTCTGTTTGTACAAATGAGTGCAACGCTATGATTGCCTTTTCGGAGAGGCTGTCTGAAAATGTCCAAATTTAAACAATTATTGCGACTTGCTACAACGGATAGGCCAATTTTATTTCTTCATTCAGTCAGTTTGTACTCGCTCTTACCATCATGCAAAGAACATACACAAACTGCAAAACAACATATTTTGATTTAGAGGCTGGCTTGATTGCTGTATTCTGCACTTAGTGGTGTTCTCAGTGATGGAACAGATTTGTGGTACTGCTACCTTGAGCAGCAAACGTGTTGTGGTATATTTTGCAGGAAATAAGTCTGTTCAAAATCTACTCTCCTCCAACCAAACCACCTCCAAATGTTAGACCTGCTGCTATTTTTGTCCAATTTTTGTGTGCTTGGCTCCTCTCAGGGATCTTCTTCCAATTGAAATTAAGTGAATGAAGGATGACGTTAAACAGGTGGCCGTGGTTTGGGATGTCAGTGTGTGTGTGTGTGTAAGAGAGAAAGAGGGAGTCTCCTGCATGGAAACGAGACCTGCTTTTAATGCATTGATATATTATTTTAATTGCTCTAAGATTATATAGAATTGGAACATATTTGGCTTCCAACATGTTTAGTTGACACATCACAGTAATTAGTTTTTTCTCATCATACCCCAGCCATTAGTCTCCTTAGACAAAACAAGAGAATTACAAATAAAGGGTAAAACAACATTTTGCAGCTTTATTTGTGCAGCTCCTACTTCTGGCTACACTCCTCTTGTGTGGCCAACCATGCACTGAGCTCTGACCTGACCTCAGTTAGTGGTCAACAGAAAAAGAAAAGAAAAAGACAGAAACTAAACAAAACACTTCAGGGATGTTGGTCATCATCATCGTCCACCAAGCTCCCCTCAAAAAGTTACACACCATTAGCAGCATGCAACTCTTCTCTCTTCTTTTTCCTTTTATGGTGCCTGCCTTTCGACAGGCTCACACCAGATAACACTAGCCTTGTTGATATTTGGGAACCAATCAGTGAGACTAATGACGACACGTAAACGCATCAACAGTTATAAAGGGAGTTCATATTTGGTGAATTTTGTGTAGAACTAGAGTCTTTTAAAGCACACATCTGAAAATTGTGGATTCAAAATAGTCTTCATAAGCTGTTGTCATAACTTATTTTATCTATTTAGTTATTAATTTATATATTAGCTGCTGAGGGTCTTGGAACTCTATCTATAATTGTAACCCCCCCTTTGTAATCAAAGTCATTAGTGCTGCTTTAGTCCCACTTGTTTTATCAGATGAGTTGCTGAGCAGCTAAGCACAAATCTTCTTAATACAAATCTAACAGTTAATAGCACCAAAATTTGCCTACTTTGCACACACACACACACACACACACACACACACACACACACACACACACACACACACACACACACACACACACACACACACACACACACACACAAACACAACCCACATAAAACCAACTATGCTTGGCATGTCATGAGCATGTGACAATTTGTAGCTTCAGTGGTTTCCATTAGAAGTTGATAGGGTTGGGAATGAATACAGCTTCATTTTAATTTCACAACCACACAACTGTACTTTGATTTGCATTCACCTGCAGACCGTTCACAGCACGTCTAGGTCGAACTGGGGATGTATGTTTTTTTTTTTTTAAATTGGTTTCAAGGTCTAAAAAAAACATGCATGGAAAAAATTGCCTGACACAAACACACACACACACACACACACACACACACACACACACACACACACACACACACACACAAATGGGGACACACACATTCCATTCATAAACATATAGTCTGTATGCAAATAAGCATCTACTGTGTTAAAGGCTAAAATGATTTTGAAATTAGTTTTTTTACCGCAACAAATTGAAAGTCACCAACAAGAGGCATTATGTTCATGAATGTTTGAGCACGAGTGGGTGTTCGGGACAGACTGTGCTTGTGTTCTTGTGTGTGTGTGTGTGTGTGTGTGTGTGTGTGTGTGTGTG
The DNA here is from genome assembly GCF_027596085.1 of Anoplopoma fimbria. Lineage (NCBI taxonomy): Eukaryota > Metazoa > Chordata > Actinopteri > Perciformes > Anoplopomatidae > Anoplopoma > Anoplopoma fimbria. The sequence goes on along the minus strand of NC_072449.1, from coordinate 9,583,564 downwards.
TGTGTCCCCATGTGTGTGTGTGTGTGTGTGTTAGTATGCACATTGGTGTTTGTGTGAACATGTTTTTCCCAGTAATATCAATCAAAAGTGTATGTATCAACTTCAAAATACCCAACCCCCCTCCCCCCTTCTGTCTCTCTATCTCTGGTGGACATGATCTAAGTTTCCAGTGAGTTACCATTTGTTACAGCACAAAAGACACATTAAACATCTTGAATTATGTGATGCAACAGCAAGAAAGCAAATAACTTGTTGAGGGGATGGCAAGTCTTACTCTCTCCACAACTCATCCGAAGTAATTTGATAAACAGAAGTTTAAAAAAAATGATATTTTGTGAAATACACATGTTGAAATGCTGAAAGAGAGGATAGTGTCTTCCACTTCATTAACCATCTATCACATCCTGTCTTCTTTAAAAGACAAATTTCAACTGAAAGACTTATTTTTGTTTCAAATTTGATTTGGTCATCCACTCTAAAAGACCTTTCCACAATTGACTTAATCCATCTGTCCTTTTCTCCCTTTTCCTCCCATGTCCCCCTCAGTTTCCAAACATCATTCCCTGCATCACCTGTGAGCCCCTCATAGTGATTAAGCCCATCTTGCACTGAAGCACAAGCTTAGGGAGAGACATGAGAGTCAGGAATAGACAGAGAAAAATGAGGAAATGAAATAAAATAGGAAAAAGGGCAGCATACAGAGAGTAGGGATCAGGCACAAGGAAAATGAACAAGAACATAAACAAGTCCCCCACCTCTCTTTCTTTTCCTTCAATCTCATATATAAATGTGATGGTTCCTCTCCCCGTACAAAACCCCATAGGCAATTTAAAGAAAGTAGGCCAAAATGAAATATCGCTGCAATATAAAAACAACACTTCAGACACACAGCAGCCTGATAAGACCCCTTTTGTGTGTGCATTTGTGCACATAAGCGAGCGTGTGACCGTGTGTGTTTGTTTCTGAGTGCGTGAGCAAGTGACAAAGACTTAAAGAGTGAGTTGAGGGTGAGGTATGTGAGCAAATACACTAAATATGGTGCAAGGAAGTTGAGTTTTTTTATTAAGATTGAATCAAAAGTAGGATTTCAAATGACATTTTACCCCACTGAAAGGGTTGTGTTATATATCATACTGCTTCTTCCTCTTTCTCTCCTACTCATGCACATGGCCCCCCCTCCCACACACACACACACACAGACAACTCTTGCAATCCTGCAGTCACGCTGCACTAACATTTCTCTAACCTTTTAGCCACCAGCACACTGTAGCATAAACAGGACAAATCCCTAGTAATCTGTCTGTGACATGCATGAGGACCATGTTGACTTACTCTGAAGAGTGAAGCCTGACCCAAATATAGATGTGGGCATATGCCAAGAATGTGACCTATTATTTAGTCAAATGATGTCATGCATGATTGCATGGAGACAAAAAAAGTAGATAGTCTTCTGTTTTGACAAATGGACGTCGAGCCTGAAGTGGCAGAGGAACATGACTGTGTTTCCTGTTTCAGGTCTTAAAGACTTAAATACCCAGCATTATACACAGTGATATCAGTAAAGTGGACACTCATCTGACCTAAATATCCCGTTCTATGTGGCTGGTGGGGATTTATAAATAAATAAATATGCATCAGGTCCAACCACCGTTGACAAATCCAGCTTACAGTACACAGTGCCCGCTCTCTTCTGTTACAGCGAGGGTGAAGCATATATTGATCCTTAAGTTCTGAACTAAATGCATGGGAGAAACTTTTGAGTCAACATATATACCTAAGCCAACGTAAAGCAAAATGCCAGTTAAAGGGACAGTGTGCTATATTTATAACTATGTTTTAATCAGTGTATTATCACCTGGAACTAATAATTGTTATGTTTTCCAAGCTTTGGAAAAGTCAATTATCTACCTAGGGAGCGATTGGTCTTCAACAGAGTCCCACATCTTGCACCGCCATGTTTCTACAGCAGCCAAGAACATAGACTGGCTCTAACAATAGTCTTTTTTTCAAAAACCCGGTATTAAACAGGCCCCGATGCTTAATATTTAAAGATCGTAGTATTGATAAGCCACCACGTTAATGGTGCTTTTTTCATCATTAAATTTGAACGTTTTGATTTTGTTTTTATTGCCAGAATACTGAATGAGTATGAATTAGCCATTTATCCTTAATTTGTAATTGTGATGTCAGCTGTCAAAATCAACTTGAATCCAGGTTAAAGACAACATCTTTGCTATTTGTTCAACTTTTGGGCATTTAAACATAGAATTTTTACATTTTTACAGAGAAAGTTAGAGATGACCAAAGGTTGTCTGCTTTAGTCTGGATGGAGGGCTGAAACCGGCCTGAAATGTCATTCCGTCGGAGGATGATTTATGGAAACTAGATTTGATATTAGCCAATTTATGCCCACCATTTTGTTTGGTTTTTAGATTTTCAAACAGATCATTCCATCAAAATGTTTTTCTTTACTTCTAGTTCTGCTACTGTCAAATAATATAATCTCTTCTATATGAATAGTGTACTGTATATAAGCATTTGCTGTCAAAAAACATGGATTGCAAAGCCCACTCTGTCAAACTGGACCATGTCAAGTCTAAATTCTGCACTCCATTAACTGACTTATCTATTTAGAACATGTTCTGAAACCTGTTACACAGCTGCCACACACCCATTACCCCTGTCACTCCGTTTCTTAGTTCAACCACATTTAAGTAACATCCCCCCTAGCCCAACCAGCTACTTCTCTGTTCTCTATCTATCTCTGTTCTACCAATTAGAGGCGTATGTCAATGAAGGATAAGTGCTCTATTACCTCTGAAGGTAAAAATAAATCAGATCCTTCACTTAATAATCTGTTGTTTGTGTCTTTGCATGTCAGTGTATGTGAAAGAGTGCATCCACATGTGCAGTATCTGCACGTGTCATGCCTCATATGCACCTCTATGTAATCTGTTGGAAATGTGAGGGAGGATGTGGTGGTGCCGATTAAGAAAGTCAAGGAATTTAAACTTCATTGTTCATTGTGTAAACTTTCCTGTTCAAACTTACACAGGTTTCACCCTCCACTGAACTCTATGGAACACTCTTCCAATCATGAGAATGCAGCTGCCCACTGAAAATTTGCATTTGCGTAGCTGACCACTCAGGACATGTTCTCCACAGTCTAGGACTGCAGAACAGGGGTGTCGACCTTAATGTCAAGAGGCAGACCCCCAATCAGATGAGTGGAGGCACCACCCGACGCCTTGTCAGAACATATGGTTCTATCTCTTGGACATGTCGGGCTACATTTCAGGGTCTGTGCTCGCTGGAACGACACAGGACTGGTGAAAAGGGTGGGATGTTTTTATTTATTTTTTTGACAGGCGTGATGACCCTGATGACCCTGAGAATGCAGTGTGCAAGGTGTCTATTGATTTTCCTTTTGACCCCTGCAGGAATAGGCCATGGCTCTACCCAGTTCTATTGCGTACCATCTGGGTTGTCTGTGGCGGCCTACTTCTTCTTCCTTTGTTATTCACCGTTATTCTAGCATTGCTTAGATGCAAGATTTCTATCTTGACAAAATGCATTTCAACTTGAGAATGTTTTTTTTTTTTTTAATCTAAGCTAGTTCCTTTCTAAATGCATTTAAATGGTTCTTCAGCTCTCCAGGTCTGGATCTGGTTTGACCACTTTATTTTCTCTTGGGCCTTTTCTTAGTGTGATGAATTTGCTCAGCAATGCAGTTGTTTTAGTCATAAAAACTTTCAAAGAGAACACGAATATTAAGCATCAAAAACATGTTTTTTTTCAGAAGGAGGTTGATTTTTTTCAGAGCTTTCTATTCAAACCTATTATTAAAAAAAAGTGCTGCAATGTTGCAAATTTGCATCACTGCCGGTAGAAATATTTTTGATGCGAAACATTCGCAGCAAAGAATCTCAGATTTGTTTGCCGTGTATTCGTCACGACGCCTCCAAGGCACTGCCTTTTTGTTCTTGCATTATCCAGCAGTCTTTGAAATTTCTAGCTTTTTTGGGGGGAAATAAATACAAGACTTTGTACAAGACTTAAGTGCTTCAAAAAGTTCAAGCTTCCAATTATTGCACACACACACACACACACACACACACACACACACACACACACACACACACACACACACACACACACACACACACACACACACACACACACACACACACACACACACATTCAAATGAAATAGAGAAAGACAGGGAGAGCAAGACATAAACCAATATCCCTCTCTGTGACACCATGATTGGATATTTACTATCGTATTGCTCAATGCTTACACACAAGAAATGTATTAAATGATTTTTTTCCTTCCTTCTTTTATTTTTCACTGCTTATCCCAGCCTTCATAACAGCAGATTGACATTAAAAGGGCATGGGTGAAATTAACTTGTCCTTGTATGTGTGTGTGAGTGAGTTTGTGTGGGTGTTTGGGGGTTATATCCCAGTCCCAAGCCTATTTTGATGATGTTGGAATGAGAGAGAGAAAACATTGTCTCAAAGGCTCCTATCAAATGCCTGTCATTTCTCCCTTTAACTGCCTAATCCCTGATGGTATGTGGTTATGGGGCTGTCTCGTTTCTCAAATAAATTGTTTGCCGCCTCGCTCTTTTTTTTCTGTCTCTCTTCCTACTTCTGTCTGTGCATATACCCAACTCTCCAGGCGAGCTGTACATGTCTCTAAGGAGCCAGACCTCCCACAGCTCCCCTTCTTTTGTGTTGATGTCCACTGTTACAGCTGAGTGATACGTTGAAAGATAGGGAAGACAGCGAGAGAGAGAAAGACAGGAGCGACTGAACAAAGAAAACAAATAGTTGTATAGGGGAATGGGTTAAATGTTTTGCTGTGGTTTGAAATTGTTGCTTTACTTAGTTAGCCAGGAGGAGGAATTTAATTCCCTGTCTAAGCAAAATCTGTGAAAAAACTAATTTATGTAAATCATTAATACTGATTAGATCATAAGAACATTTTTTTTTTAATACCAAGATTAAAATAAATTAAATAGTTATAATACTAACAATGAATTGTTAAACTAAAGCTCTTTACGGTGTGGAGACTGCTGTTTGTGACTCAGGTGAAACTAAAGTAAAACTTGACATTTTGTCACATCAGTCATTGTCCTGTGGGTCCTTAGTGTCGTGAGTTGTTACTGTTGTTTCGCTAGGCAAGTGAGTCTTTAGTCTCTCAAGTTAATGTCAACCACGCTTTTTTTGCTGAGTAAGTGTGACAGAGCTTTATTTTGAAAAGATACTATGCATTAATGAGGGGAAATTGACGCCTGCAGACATGTTCAAAACTGACCCTATTTAGGGAACCTAGAATGTCCTAGTTTGAAGCTTAGGGCCACTGACCAAGCGTAGTTATAAAACGAGTTGGTAGTGTTGTAAATGCAAGTTAATCCAGATCTCCCTGGAATTGCTTGACTTCAGTCATATGGAGAATCTAATATGGTTCGTACAGAATATGCAGACCGTAGTGTGAGGAAGAAAGAAAGGGCAGAAACAGGAAGTGTTACAATAATGAGGAAAAAACATTGTGTCATCATGCCAAATTAGCTTTATTTCCTGTCATAAAAGAGAATATACTGCTTGTCCATTAAGACATACATTGATTACTAATTCTGGATTCACCACAGTGTTATGCTTGATACCAACCAGGCATATTTCTTGCCATATATATGCACAGTCATGAAGCAATAAAACTCAATGACAATAAAAGTCATTTTTATTGTTATAAGTTCAATTAAGTCATACCTGAATGAGGCGTAAAAAACGTAATGATCTTTGCAGAACATGAGCCTTGTGGATAATAAAAATAAGAGATAGAACAGAGGGGAAGCTAGATTAAATACTGTCAGGAAAAAAATATAAATGATGACGTCAGTGTCTGTGTCTTAAATCAACCCACCACTGTGTAAAATGTACAATGAAGCCCTGTTTTCAACTCTGCATAATGCTAATGTTATTGTCTATTGTTGTTGAACTGATGACCAGAATATAATCAAAATGATTATGTAGGTGACCAGAAGAGAGGCAGTGATTCCTCCAAAATGCATTGCTGACACTGGGAAAGTATCTATATACTTTCTTAAGTACTATAATGTGAGGTATTTGTATATTACTTGAGTATTTCTGCTACTTCACACTTAAAATACAGAGGGGAATATTGATATTTTTACTCCATTATATTTATCTCACAAATGTATTTACTACTGTGGAAATTACGATTGCACATAAAAAACACAATGAGATTACAAACAAATTAATTATTTATTATTGGATTATTTAATATAGAACCAGATATTTGAATTGGGACCTCTTGTGTCTTGTTGAGTCCGATTTTCATGTTTTAGATAAGGTCTGTAAGCAGGCTGGACAAAACTGTTTATAAAGTAGTTAAAATGAATCCCACCTCAACCAACCGTACAATACAGAAACATGCATCTTACAGACCGATGCACCAGTATTTTCAATCTAATAAATGTAAAATCACACTTCAGTTGCAGGGTGGCGTTTTTCTGCTTTTACTTTTTTTTTACTAAATTTTCGTTTTGCTGATAACACTTTACTTCAATAGGATTTTGAATCCAGAACATGCGTTTTTTAATGAAGATATTTTACAGTGTTGCACTGCTACGTTACTGAACACTCAACAGACATATGACAGGTGACCTGTGTTTTCCAATGAGTATTGCATGTATGAATACCATGCAGGCCAGAAGACACAATTAATCTAAATATAATAATAAATATATATATTATTATTTTGGATGGAAACTCAGTTTTACTTCAGTAAATCATATTTCTTTACTTATAATTTTTGTCACTTTATTATTATTATTGTTGTTGCTAGTATTATAACTGTAGTAGTAGTAGTAGTAGTAGTAGTAGTAGTAGTAGTGGAAGTAGCAGCTGTAGTTGTGGGTGGCACACATGGTCAGCCCAGATACAGTACAGAGGGACAGTGTCCACGCCTTTTTCATCCCATCAATACGGTGTCCTCATTCGATCCAGCCAGGCAATCTGACAAGGTAAGACGTCACAAAGGCTTTTTTATGAATGTTTTGAAGTTTGAAGTTCAGGAAATGTTTGAGTCTGAGTGTGCGCGTCTGTCGGCGACGCGTTCAATGTCTCTATTAAATCCGGCTGAACGCGGCTGTTCCTTCTGTAAAACTCGATGCGCTTTTCTGTCACTGCCTATTTAAAGTAAATCCGGCGTTTCATCCCGCGGTGGTTTCTCTTTTTTTTTTTTGTATTCAAATATTTGCGGATTATAATAAAAACGCTTCTAAAGTGAATGATCACTACAGCTGCCGTTCTTTTGCACTCCTTAAGAAACTGGACCTTTGATCCGCACTAAATTAGCCAATGTGCCAGTTGGTTTGCTTCATGGTAAACATGTTTAAATCGTTGCTGTCAGCTCATATAGTTATACATGCATGCTGGCGTTTTCCAAAACATTTAAACTTGGACTATGCCTTAAACAGTAATATAAATTAATCTTTAACCCCAGTCTGATCAAAAGGAATAGATAATTCTCTGAAATATTTAATAAACTTTATTTTATTTCGACAACATCCCACACCGACATGGGTAAACAAAAAAAATAGATGTGTTCATGCCTGTGGGTTTGAAATCCCTCAAATTATTTACTTAAGTTACTGTAGGTAAATTGGGAATTGGGTGTGTCAGCACCCACTGGGCTGTATTGACATAGCTTCATAAGGAGTGTATGAAAGAAGAATGTATCCGTGGTAAAGTAGAGTTTAGGTCATGTCTGGTGTTCTGGCAACACCGGTTGTTATAATAATAATTCATTGTAATAATTCAATCAATAGGCTATATGTTGATAAGTACTGTATTGGCATAGCTTCGGCGTGTATGGAAATGGAACTTATCTGTGATAAAGTACAGTTAAAGTCATGTCTGGTATTCTGGCAACACCATTTATAAAAAAAAAATAATCATTCAGTGTAATAATTCAATCTAATTGGCTACATTTTAATAAAAATAAATGAATAATAAAGTGTTTTTCTGTGCTGTCTTTTTTTCTCCCCAGGATTTTCCAATGGCGAAAGTCTCTCCCTGTTCACGTCTCACCCTTCTTCTTCTTCTGATACCTCATTTCCTGACTGTATCACCTGCCACTCAGGATGACCTTGTTATCGACACCACGCATGGTAAAGTTCAAGGGAAGATGCTTTCAGTGCTGGGTGGTGATGTTAGAGCATTTTTAGGAATTCCTTTTGGAAAACCACCTCTGGGGAAACTGCGATTCAGCGCTCCAGAGCCAGTAGAGAGTTGGGAAGGAGTGAAGGATGCCACCAAATTCCCAAATTCCTGCTACCAACTGCTGGATAAAACCTTTCAAGGTAGGATACATGTTTACGCGGATGGGCACAATGCCTACATATACAGTATATGCCTTCATATACAGTATATTGTGATGTGTAAATGTACTGTAGATTATTCAAGTGGATGAGTTAAAGCCCTGCTAAAAAGTTCTAGTTAATAAAAGCACTCGCCTGAAATGACAGCCAATACTTGATGACTCATCAGGACTATTCAGAGCCCCTGATGTCCCAAAAGAGGTTTGATTATCATTTCTTTTTTTGTGCACACCAATTTTCCTTTTGTATACACAAGTCATTATTATGTGCAAACAAAGCATATATTAAATATCATTTGCAAGGTCTCCACTGGGTGTCAGGATTCTTATTTTTATTTTATTATCAGCTGGATAGCATTTCTTGCTAATCAATATATGTAGTGTGCGTGCACATTGGGATGTGGCATATGACGTGTGATACGAATTCAAACAAAGAAGGTCATCTAAGTATGTTTGATAAAAAAGATTACCTTAAAAGACCAATGTACCATCTTACGGTAGGTTATATAACGCCATGCCACACACCCACACACACACATGATTGTTTAATGATTGATTACTGTGTGTAATAAATCTTGGATGTGAATGGTAAGAAACAGTTTGATGCCATTTTACCAGTTGAGCATACACAAATAAGCATACACAAGCACATAAGCAAACACAATTCAACACCAGCCAAGTCCCCCACCCATGAGAGGCTTTGGGGCTGGGTCATGGTTACATATTTATTCTTAGACACAGCCACCTGTCATGGGTTGTTTAGCAGTCAGCTTCAACCAGTGCCGGGCATATGTAGAGAAATAGTAGCCAAATTTACTCCAAATATAGATATGACAACACTGATAGATATTGAGGCTGGGCCGCTGTTCTTTCTTTGGACAAAGCGGTGCTCTTTAGGAGCATTACAAACATGGGATTTATTCATTTATTCACTTCTTTTGTTATTGTTTGTGAGCTATTGGTCGTAAACTGCCATATGAGTTAAATAAAAACTCAGATGATATTTAATCTAAAAATAGATCTTGCCATAAAATGTCATAGCACTTACTGTATTCATATTAGTCTGTTGCAATTATTGTTTTCGTAGTAATTTTCTTCTGCACTGTACTTTTGCTCTGGTTTATGCTTTTAGATGCTTGTTTAAGAAAGGAGATGCACTCATGACTTCTGGTGACTAGTAGTTCTCTTGAATACCTATGTTGAATACACTTATTGTAAGTCGCTTTGGATAAAAGCGTCTGCTAAATGACTGTAATGTAATGTAATGTAATAATGAAGTTAAAATTGAACTGACTGTACGACCAAAGTATGTCTATCTGTAAACATCTGAAGGAACAGAGATAAGAGTGTATATCAGTTGCTAGACTACAGACAGCCAATAAGCCTCTAGTGACATTTGATACATTTTGTCATTATTTAAAGGTTTCCAAGGTTCAGAGATGTGGAACCCAAACACTCCTTTAAGTGAAGACTGTCTGTACCTAAATGTCTGGTCTCCACGTGTCAACAAAACCCAGCCTAAGCCGCCACCACTGGCTCCTGTCCTTGTCTGGATCTATGGAGGCGGGTTCACTCAAGGAACATCCTCTCTGGACATTTATGATGGTCGCTACTTGACTAAATCTGAAGGTGTTGTTGTGGTATCAATGAATTACAGGTAAGAACTGAAGAATACTACATATAAAAATCTTCAGTTAAATGATGTTGGCATCTTTTCCTCATTCTAGTGCTCATTTGTTACAGAGTCGGAGCTTTTGGTTTCCTGGGTATGCCTGACAACAAGAACTTCCAGAGCAATGCAGGCCTGCTGGACCAGCGCTTGGCCCTCCAATGGATTGCCAAAAACATAGCTGCTTTTGGAGGTGATTATACAAAGGTAAAATGTTTTTCGTCTTATATTCAAAAATCTGAATAATAAGAGTTGTTTATATTGTTTGAATAAACAATAAAAAAACAGCCATTGGCTTTTGTTTCCAGGTGACTCTGTTTGGGGAGAGCGCTGGGTCAGTGTCTGTGGGCCTCCACCTGCTCTCTCCAGGAAGCCATGGTCTTTTCCAAAGGGCTGTGTTACAGAGTGGCACTCCCAATGCACCATGGGCCACAATAAGCCAGAATGAGAGCTGGCAAAGGTAGGATTTTTGGGAATTCAGTAACCCTCTTAAATCTTTCCACTCGTTCCATCACTCATAACATTTGTCATGCCATGGTTAAGTACCGCCTCATTGATTGTTTGAAGCCGCAACTTGCAACCATTTACATTAAAGTTACATCAGGCCTTGCTCCATCTCTACGTCAATATTCAGGTCTATGAAGCTGGCGATGCTACTGGGTTGTCCCTCATCTCCTCCATCTGATATGAAAGCTTGTCTGCAGAAGGCTGATCCTCAGGAAATCTCATTGAAGCAAAATGATGTTCTCACACAGCCTGCAATGTTAGGCATACCTTTTGTCCCTTGTGTTGACGGGGACTTCCTACCAGATAAAGTCGAAGTAGGTGTGTGTGTGTTGTGTGTGTGTGTGTGTGTGTGTCTGTGTGTGTCTGTGTGAGTGGGTATGTTGAGACACCAGGTGTTAATGTGGCTATTACACATGAAACAGGTATTGGTGTGTTTCATAAATAAGTTTCTGTATATTTTCACAATCCTACCTCGATAAGCTGATGTAACAAACTCCATTGATTTCTAGATTCAGCATTTGAATAACTATATTTCCAAGCTGGCACACATTTAAACCTTTCACACATGTAAATACACCTTGAAATGCAGTTGACATAATAATTACTGTATATTATGCAACATGGCTACAAGTACACATTTTAAAAAAAAAAATTAAACCAACTCAAATGTAAGCACACTGGGTAATTGCTGCAATATCATTTGCTAAAAATGAAGAAAATACTTTTTAGATTACAAACATCAACAGCCTTTTTGTTTTTCCCTGCAGGTGTTGCTAAGTACCGGTAACCTTCCAAAGAAAGAGGTGCTGTTTGGCTTGAACAAAGACGAAGGGCCCTACATCCTAGTTTATGGAGTTCCTGGGTTTGACATCACCGGTCAGAGTCTCATCACCAGAAATGAGTTCCTAAAAGGAGTGGCAATTGCAATGCCACATGAAAGTGATGTCACTAGAGATGGGGCCGTGTTCCAGTACACTGACTGGACAGATGAGAATAACAGGACGAAAAATCGGGACTTGCTTGGTAGTCTGCTTGGAGACCAACTGTTTGTTTGTCCTGTGCTAGAGTTCGCTCACAGGTAAAGAGACATTCTGAGTTTCAATGCTATATGCTCCGCCATGTCTTGACTATTATCATCAGGGAATTTGCTCCGCACACTGCATATTTACAATTGTGCATTTAACTTTATTTAACAGCTTTTTTTTTTTATCTTTCAATCTATACTTTTTTACAGTTTTATCTTTTATGTTTATTTATTCTATTTTTCACTTTAATATTTTACTGTGACCTTAAGAGTAGGCCACATTGCATTTCACTTAACATATCACTTCTGAATCTTTGAATTCTTGAATCCTTGTTTTAGGTACAAATTAGACAATACAATCGAAAAAAGTCCAGTTTGAATCCATGAAATTGAAGATTTATTAGATACCAAATACAAAAAAATATATATATCACAAAGCAAAAGTGGAGCCTTTCCTTCTTATCTAAGACAAGCAGTCAATCCTCTTACACATGTTTTCCTGTAATTAACCGGACCTTGTGCAGTGGAAAAATAGTACATTGCTGTATGTTTATTCATTTATTTGTTTATTTGTTTACCAGGTACTCTCAACGTGGTGGTAACACTTTCCTTTATTTTTTTGACCACCGGTCATCCGTCAATCCTTGGCCAGAATGGATGGGCGTAATGCACGGCTATGAGATTGAATTTGTCTTCGGAATGCCTCTGAACGCATCCCTGGGATACACGAAGAATGAAGTGAACATGACAAAGAAGTTTATGAAACACTGGGCCAACTTTGCTCGGATGGGGTATGCATAGTCAGATAGACAATCAGTCACTCCAGCTGTTTGAAGAACCCTCAGGTCACTGTTGAATTGTCTTGATTGGCTGTTCTTTTATTCAGGAATCCAGGCATTGATGGATATAACTGGCCGACGTTCACCCCTGAACAGCAGGAATATGTCACTCTGAACTACAACCATCCAGAACGAAAGAGGATGATGAGAGCTAAAGAGTGTCACCTCTGGAACACATTCATTCCGAAAGTACAGAAAGTCTCAGGTTAGACATCTATCTATCTATCTATCTATCTATCTATCTATCTATCTATCTATCTATCTATCTATCTATCTATCTATCTATCTATCTATCTATCTATCTATCTATCTATCTATCTATCTATCTATCTATCCATCTATCCATCCATCCATCTCTTATACATTCATCCCTCCCTTCCACACAATCAATACTACAATACACACAAAACTCTATAAAGTTTGTAGTAGGAGGCATTGCATCAGGCTCTGCAAGGGAGGCGTTTTGCCTCGATGAGCCGGTGGAGGAGATCCAGGCTTGCTCCCCTCCACTTCAACACAATACTGGATGTCTGAGTGGGAGGAAAGTAGGGTCAGTCATCACTTCCCAGAACTCTGATCACTCACAGTGTGAATAATATTCATACTACTCTCTATTGTGGTCATTACTCTCGCACACACACACACACACACACACACACACACACACACACACACACACACACACACACACACACACACACACACACACACACACACACACACACACACCCTGTACCGTCTTTATCCAGAATTACCCTTTCTACAATTTCTTAATAACATTATGAAACGATAAGTTCACTAGTTTTCTAATCACTTACTGACTGACTAATCATTCAAAATATTACCGTTGTATAACAGATAACTGTGCATATAGTTATACAGCTTCTTCCATTTATAAAAAATTTTTTGTCAAATATTACAAAATAAAAGTCTCTCTCTGTCTCTTTCTCCACAGATGATCTGCTGTCTTGTGTTAAAGCAAATGGGATTATACTCCACTGTAACTACACCTTCCTCCTCTTTCTATTGGTTATAACTTTAATCTATTAATATATATGCATTCTATACAGACATATCCAAGAGCTTGGTCTTTACTGTTATTTCAAACATTTTGGAATTTACTGAATATTTAAATGTATGAAGAGTGTGGTTTGGTTAAACAAATTAACCTGTTTGTTGCAACTGTTCCTTCAATAACTAGCATTAACAGTGATTGATTTATTAAGCGATGCAGCTATTCAGATATCATGGTATAGCAACATGATCCCCAGCTCTGCAGGCATTGTATTTTCATGAGGGATCAAGCCATCCCATTTATTTTGCAGGTCCTGGTGCTGCACAATGCACAACAATAAAACAGTGGTTTAAGTTATGACATGAACATTTTATTTATCATAATATTCAGCGACTGTTTTTTCTACTTGGTTGTGCCTTTCTTTCAAAATTGTTTGTATAAATGTTGCTTACAGTTAAAGTTGGTTGATTGAAACATTTAAGTGCACTTGTATTGGAAAAATCGGCTCGTGAACATCATGCAGTGGACTTCAATCAATGCATTTTTTGCTTGTTGTCTAATAAAATCTGTCCCGATTTGCTATAACAACTTCCAGTCTAGTAGACTACTTCTTCAAAATGACAATCAGGGATGCTCTAGTTTTTATTAATGTGTTATCTATTGTATTTATGACTGAAATGCAAGAAATCAGTTCTTGCATTTCAGTCATAAATACAATTGAAGATTTGGATATAATGATGATCAACATTGAGATCTGTTTTTTAAAATCAATAAATGTATTATTTTGTTTGATGATAACTGATTTAGTCAGTGAAAATATGTACTATCGTCAGTCAGTCCTTTAATTCAAAAATGATATTAAGCAACATAATATATAACGTCAAGTCAAATTGTTTATAGTGTCAATGCTAAACAATCTGATATCTGTGATTATTACTTGCCAAATAATATCTAATCTTGTCATCTGAAGTGTTTCACAGTTGTGCGTACTGTTATTGTCCTCGTCCTGTCATTGAAGACAGTAATGTGATAATAAACAGTGTCGCCGAGCAACGGTCAAGAGTGTTGATACAAAAAGTTAATGAGATGTTGGAGAGAAATGAAGTGACCTTGACTGCTGTTTAAAATCCTCTGACGCCAAACTAATTATAATGTTTGAGCATCCGCTACGTAGCCTGTGTGAGTGGGGGATAGTTTTTTTTAAGACTTGTTAAATGTTAAATACCATGTTATTTCGTATCTCGGAATCAAAATCACCTTTATTGGCAAAGTATGTGTGCACATACAAGGAATATGACTGTTTTTTTTGGTTTCATCTCTCTCGATGTCTTTACACAGAAATAGAAACAAAGCTCCCACCAATTAACTTTTATCTGATGACAATTTAGCTTGTTGTTAGCTAAAAAGTGAACTGTTAATTGAGTGTGAACTGGACAAAATCCATTCTGTTATTCTCGAGGCACTGGATGGAAACTAAGATTCACACTGAGGGCAGGGAAGTTCAGAGGGTGTATATTTGGCAAAGAAAGCCTGTTGAGACATGACTAGTGGTCTTAGCAGTGACATTAGCGCACATTTGTTTCAGAAAACTTTTGGTGTTTTCCAAAGAGAATCAGATTGTCTACAATGTGCCTCATCCATAATGGATGGAGAGAAAGTAAGGTGGAGCAAGAGGAAGGGTGAGAGAGAGAGATAGAAGTACTACAAAGACAAGGAAGACAAAGGGGATCTTAGTAAAAGACTACATTACATTACAGTCATTTAGCAGACGCTTTTTATCCAAAGCGACTTACAATCAGTAGTATATTACATATCATTCACCCATTCACACACTGATGACAGGCTACCATGCAAGGTGCCACCATCAGACCCTAACTAACATTCATGCAACATCCAGTCCACACCGATGGCAAGCCTTCGGGAGCAACTTGGGGTTAAGTGTCTTGCCCAAGGACACATAGACTGCCAAAGCCGGGTATCGTATCTTCACTTGTCATATGCTCAAAATTAACACAAACATTAATTGTCATGTTTGTGGCATTCCTATAGTTTCATAGACCCTTTTACAGCCAACGTCATCAAATACAGGCCGGCAACAGAATGTTAACATTCAAAATGTCTGGTTGTTGCGTATACCACCGATCCTCTGAATGGAGAACTACCTTGCTCTCCACTACGCCACAGCCGCCCATGGAAGTCTTTGAAGGTACAGTACCAGAGTTCTTTCAGCCCCCACTGAGTATCTTCAATATGTTAAGTCAAGGTGATGCTCCTCACTTGTCATGACCACAGGGATCAGGAAAAGCTCAAAATTAACACAAACATCAGTAGGCAACTGTTTTTTTTTCATTGCTTCTCAAGTGGGAATGATGCTGTGGGACAGTAATGTTTGTGGCATTACCCTTGAGAAAACTATAGTTTCATCGCCATATGATATACAAATACCTTTATTGAAGGACAAACAGCTGCTTCACAGGAGGTTAGTTGTTTTGACTCGTGTCAGTGCCACAGTTTAGTTCTCAGACATGACACTTTGACAGATACTAGGGGTGAGCTGTGATTAATGCGCATGACAGTGACAGCTTCATTAATTAAGAGGGCAACACCTCCCACTGTGTGTCATTTGAAATTACCTGTGATTAATGCGCATGACAGTGACAGCTTCATTAATTAAGAGGGCAACACCTCCCACTGTGTGTCATTTGAAATTACCATAACCAACCCCCAGGCATAAGTTGGGCTGAGCAGACATTGTCGAAAGAATGACAATGCGTGATGTGAGACACCAATGTAGGTTTCATGAGTCAGAACTGTGTGGGGAGTCCTTTAAAAAAGGTAGTCATTCATGTTTAAAGCTTTGCATGAAATTAACATTTTCATTTGAATGACACTAGGAGCTTATCTTGCTTTGTTTCTTAAATTTTATGCATTTCAGAATATTTTCTTCTTCTTCAAATATCCATATAATGTATTTAAACCTTGAAAAAAGGGTATTAAAGCCTGAAAACGAATATCACAGAACTATTCCTGTACATTCGGGTGTGAACAGGAGGTATAAAAGGTCACACAGTGACAGCTAAGAACCGATCAAGTAGCAAACAAAGGTGTCTACATCATCCTTTTGAATGGTCCCCATTTCAGCCCTGAACGAATATGCTTTTTTCACAATTTAAGAAAGAACGAGAAACTAATGAGCAGATTCATCAATAATGAAAATAATAATTAATTGCAGCCCTGGATGCAGACTTTAGGCAATTCTATATATATACATACATACATACATACACACACACACACACACACACATATATACAGTATATATTACCAGATTGGATCACATTGCCAAATACATAACAAGGCTACCACATCAACTCTTTCCCACCAAACCCTTTCAATACAGCTCGGACAGGATAAATGGAAACTTTCTTTTTTCAGGAGCTATTCAATTCAATCTAATGTATATGTTGGCCATAAACTGAAACACCTTCAATTGTTCTCCCAGGACATGAAGCCCAGGAAAGAGCAGCGCTCAACTGGTTAATCCCATGAAAAGAAGCATTTCAGACATCCCCCGGAGTTAACCAGAAAACGCTATTTGACACCATGGCAAAGCGAGATGAGTCTGACCCCGGCTGTCAGTTGAAACAGAGACACCCATCATTCAAATGAGACAGGCAATTAGGGGAAGGACAAATCCAGACAGCGAAAGAGAAACAGAGAAAGAAACAGGGAGGAAGAGATGGGCATAGGCTGTGGTGATGTGGGAGAGCAAAGTAAATTACGGCAGGATGTGGAAGAGATATTGGGGATACAGCAGGGGGAAAAATAAACACAAAAGTCTGGGAAGAGAGAGAAGCAGAAGAAATATGATAAAGGAACACACAGAGGGTGTTTCAAAATGAGAAGGGATTTGGTGACACTGAACGATACAAGGAGAGGCAGACGTCTTTCATCAGGCTACTGATGACTGGAAGCGAAGAAATATAATAGCATCATTCCATGGAAATTGAAAAAGGTCTCGGAAATATACTTTCTTTCTTTTTAATCATTTTTTATGCATACTATGGTTTCTCACGGGTCGTGGGGGATAACTAAAGGAATGGAGAAGCAAATAGAAACACAAACTTGTCAAAAAGCCATTGTTCAGCCTCTCATTTGCCTGAGTTCAACTCTTCCCTCACCTCAAGACCTCCTGTTACACCAATGACGTCTTCTCACACTCATTCACCCTCAAGGACAAACATTCATAATTTGAAAAATACAGAACAATATTTCAGTGCTGTGCTGGGTTGCCGCCTCACAGAGTATAATAGTGCTATCAAGTTTGTTTTGGAAAGTATACTTCTGCCGTCTGCAGGATGGAGCAACTAGGCCAAGGTGGATGTGTCACTTCTACAGCTCGACAATTCGCCTTACAGCAAGGTTTTTTTTTTATTAATTTCCTCTCTCTGTTTATCGTCCTTTCTTAAGGGGCATTTTAATCATTCAATTCTATTTCATTTACTCTATATTCATGTTTTTTTTTTTGTATTTCCAGGAGAGCTTTATAGAGTTGAAACAAGCTTAAAATCAAAATGTCTTACAAATAGCAGAGCACAGACTGGTTTGTGCTGAATTGACAGCTGCCTCTGTGTTAAGAATATATGTATGCATGTTTTGTGTAGGGGAACAAATACTGTATTGGTATAAAGGGGTTGCCTCGGTGTCACTCCCTGTTTATGTGAGTGTCAGTGAGGTCTGGTTCCATGCCAGAGATATTACGAAAGAAGACATGAGGGATTTGTTTCCAGTTTTGAAAACTGCCTTTCAGGGAAGTCCTGTTCCAATACAGAAGAGTAAATAAAACCTTAGATAGAAGCAATGAAACTGGTTCCCACGGACTACAGTTCAAATCATTTTAGGAGCATCATCTGGAGATAAATGTCAAGAAGTACATCATCCCAGAACTTGGGATGTAGTATTGGTGGTTGTGTAGGGTTTTCTTCTATTTTAATGGTTCAAAAGTCGAGGAATACTGAATCCACTCAAGTCAAAGCCAAGATTTTTTTTTGTTACAGCCTGGAGGAGATTAGTATGTCAAAAACAGTCTTATAAATGAATTAAATACAGTCTGTTGTCCTATAGCATAAGCATATTTAGGTCAAATATAGGTCATAACAACAATTTTCCGTGGGAAACATATACATCTTCTAATAAATTTGCTGAAGTCTGCAGATTCATGGGATTACCAATAAACTAAAATTAGTATACCGATTTCCTCCATACACATACAGTATTTAAATCAGTTGAACATATTTTGAAGCTTGGGTAAGTAATATTGGAGAATCCAGCAAGAGCAGGCTAGGTTTTAAAAAGCAAACTACTATTGTACTGTACTACTGTACAGTTACTGGTTTAGCTATCCCTAATTTGTAGCCTGAAAGTTTTCCACACACACGCTTTGGGTGCAATGCACTGCAATGGTTGACTCAGGGCAAACCAGATGACGTAAGTTGATGTGATACTAGCATGATAAGAGGCTCCACCATGTTGGAGCCAAGTAGTCTGCCGCGCAAATTGCTGTGCAAGGTTCAAGTTCATCACATGTGAACTATGTGCTAATGTGCAAGACTTACATATTTTGTATTAATGACCACTCAAGGGTTTTAAATAGGGGAGAGCCATGGGTATAACAAATACTTGTCTTCCAGTATATCGAAAGACCATTACCTTACCACAACTAGGATAAGATGAGTCTCTTTCTCCCTTCCTTTGCTGAACAAGGCCGGCAATGGATCAGAGGAAGATACCGCGAGATGATACCATGAGGTGAATCAGATCTGGCATAGGAGCCATGAGTCATGTGACATATTTGACATTTAGTTTTCCTGTGTGTAATTTCTATTTGTGGGAATAAGCCATCTCCTACATTCTACTCTTTGTGGCCTTGGCTTAATGAGAACAGATGAGCGTGTGTGTGTCATGATGAGATATGGAGGGATTCATAATAATAATAAAGGATAAGACTAGGAGACATCCAGGGGTGGACTGTCCACGGTCCATTATGAGTGAATGACAAGTGAAGGTGAGGAAGGAACTAATCGGCATATACACAATGGAGTGGTGAAAAATAAATAAATGATAAAGTGCCAGTAGTCTGCATAGTTAAAGCCTTCGAACAATGCGCTTTTCCCGGTTTTGAGAAAACACGGTTAGAGAAAAAAAGAGAGCAACGGTCACTGTTATACCTACCTCAAAGGTGAATGTTAGTAACACTACATCCTCTAGTGGCTGGGTTTAGATTGTTTAAGCCATGTGAAGTTTATGCATGATCTCATTAATATAGCTAAGGTTATTGTTAACCTAGTTCTACAAGCACATACAGAGATTTTCCCTTGTGTTGTCATGTTTAATCCATTAATCCCCAAACCACAGGGGTAATGTGGCTCCCCTGCGTCACACAACTACATACTATACATCTCAGGGGCTTTATTTTACCCGTCAGTGATAATAAAGAGTGTGTAATGCACCTTTGTTGTTCTATTGCTGTACCAAACCTGATGCTGCAGTATGCAGGATGCATTATTCTCTTCAGTTTTGCACGTAAATTAATTCCGGTTGCTGAATAAATTGTTTCCTCTTTTTCTTGCCAATACTTCTTATTTCTTTACAAAGTATTCAATGAGCTCTTTGATTTTTTTTTTAGAAAAAATACAGCATCTACTGTAACCTCAGTCAAAGGAATTTTAATCACATGCTTAGTTCTTTTTGATTTAAGTTTTCTCAATAGCTAATTTAGTAATTCATCCTTTTATCACACACAAGTTTCAAACGGCTTTACATCAAAACACATGATAAATTAACTTAATACCAGGAAAAGATATGATATTATATGAATGCACTAGTGTACACTGTTATAGATCAAGGCAGCTTATAAACTGTTAAGTATCTGGGAGACATAGATGATGCTACATCTGGAACATGGAGATGTGGTGTGATGATACTGTGTAGCTGAAGAAAAGTTTAAAGTCTGAAATGCCAACAGGAGTTTATAGCTGCTGAATATTATGCTTCAACAGTAAAATTAGATAGTAGAGATGCTTGAAGCTGGGGAGAAGGGTTTAACTGTGGTGGTCCTAACCTCCTTCTGCATTTACAATTCAAAGGTAGCTTTCTTGACTGCTATACTAATCTCCTTGCTTTATAGGGATTGTTTTTGGATGTGGATGAAATTTGAAATCAGTGCTAGGGAATAGGGGATGATTATGACTATTTATTTTTCACTCTGCAAGTGATGAGTCCAACTTAAAATCAAACCAAAGAAGATGAAAATGCAACAACACCATATTCAGAACCCAGCATTTGTTTTTAGTTTTTTTCCTGCACTATACAGGAGCTTTCAATCATCAAGTCGAAGGATACAAAGTATACAATCAGTATGTTTTCTCTACTGCCTTTAAGAGCAGTTTATAACCAAGTGTCAATGTTTGTTTAAGCATCCATACAGAAAGGCTACAACTTAATGCATAGCAATACAATGCCTGATTCAGCAATTAACAGCTCCAATTCAAGCGAAACTTGTTTGGTTACAGAGTTATTTTACCATCACACTCATTTTGAAAAACGAATGTGTCCTTTTTTCCCCTTAGTCCCTCCAAGAAAGTGTCTACTTAAATCATTACAAAGAGCAGCGATGCAGCGGTAAAACCTTCTAAAGACTATTTTCATTTGGTCCTGTCAATAAATGGAAGGATGTATACATAAAAATAAAAAACATGTGCTGTCCTCTCTTCATCCCTCACTCCTCTCCTCTCCTCTCCTCTCGGTGCATCGGTTTTGCCAAGCGCCTTAGCGTTGAGCTGCTCTCTTTTCAATACCGCTGATTAAAAATGTCTGATGCATCAACACGACTAAGCTGATTACAGTTTCCCCGTGCAAAGGTTTCCAAAAAGCGCCAGGGAAAAGTGGAAAAGGAGTGAGGAATAATAGAACACACAGAGTCAAAGTGCTGTCTAATTTTTTGTTAGTGTGTGTGACTGCGGGAACATGCTCTTCTGTATCTGCGTGAATCGCTTTGAGTGTGACTTAATATTCAAGTGCATCATTTTAAGCAAACCCTTCAGGAAGGAAGAGGTGAAGAGAGACTGTGTGAGTGTGTTTTTTTTTTTGTAGCTTTTGAGAGCGTAACCTGCAACACTAGCCCTTTTCTGGGATGTAGAGACCATGGATATGACCAACATTGTTCATGTTTTTTGTTCTTCTGTATCTTTGAGGCTCTCGGTGCACCAACATTGGCACATCAGTAATATCAACTAGATCATAGACTTGCCACTCTCTGGTTTTATTACAACTGTCTTTTGTGGCGCTTCTTAAAAGACTGTCATGCTTTGTTCGCAATCTGTCACACACCTCTGACCCTCTGGCTAAAGAGGTTTATAACAGTACGCATCAGTAAGCTCTGCTTTGAGGCTGTGTGCACCCTGGTGTCCACTCCACACTGCAGAGGACAGATGTCTCTGATGAAAAATGATTTGGGAAATAATCTGACCTATTTGAGCACTGATCTTTGGATGGAACAACATTCTTTATAAAGAAAATGTGCCTTTTTATAGTTAGTCCCTGAGAAATGTTTTAGTAAAAGACTTTTAAACACAGAATATGCTAGAAATAATATTTCACAAGCAGCCTGAAACAAGACAGAATCCATTCTGATTGGTGTGACGAAGATTAAGGGTCAAACTTTTTTTTAAATTCCCAGCTGTTACCCCGCCTCAAGCATTAGATTTTGCCATGTCATAGGCTTTTTCTTCCCGATTTTGAATTGGTACTGCAGACAACCCCTGGCAATAACAAAAATGACATTCATGCTGTTATGAAATGTGTCTGCATGCCGACAAAGTCAGCCTTCTATTCAGTGTCTTGAGGCTATACATTGGCATGACATCACAGACTCTGTCTTTTCAGCCTTGTTCATGTTGTCTGTTCATAAATGCTACATTGTACACAAAATGAATAAAGTTGTTATTCTCTTTAAGAACGCAAATCATGGACAAAATCTGGGTGCAAAGTAAATAGGACATTCTGCGCCAAAGCAGGGAGGATTATTAAAAAGTAGAAAATAATGATTTGTGCAAAAAAAAAAAGTCTGTCATACAAAACGCTTAAAGAATTGCAGGATTTATGGTCTTTTTAGTTTTACGCAGTTTATTGTGTGGGCTTTGGATAAGGGCTTCACAAACTGTGACATCTGGACTTTGCATGCAAGGTTACGTTTAGAAATGGAGTGAGGATTATGACTCTTTTAAAGTATGTTTAGGCAGCTTACAGAATATACTGTAGAACATACCAACAAAAAGTCCAGATAATATAATTTTTTTATATATCGATATAACCAAAATGAATCATTTGTATTCTAAGAAAAATGTTCCCTAAAAAATGAAAAGAGCTCAGGTTCTTGATAAAACACTTGGCAGTAATTGCTTAAGCGATCTGACCCGTAGCTGAACCTTACATTAACTGTCTAGAAGCTCTGCGTCCTCTGTGTTCAGTTTGATTTTCTTTCTTTGTTATTTCCACCATTTGAAGACTTCTTCATGTCTTTCTTTGAGTGATTTCTTTCTCTTTTAATTTTGCTTTTTTGCTAGCGTTGTATCTATGTTTCTTTTTTGAGTCATGGGCAACAAGGTATTGATTGCAGCCTGACATTTATATGAAAATCCCATTGTAACAGTTGAAATACATAGTAGCTACCAAAGTCTTTATTTAACTTATTGCATTATATAATGCATTAAACTACAAAAATAATGATATATATCAAATAGTTTTCATAACTTAAAAAAATGAATAGCTTAATGAATACATTTGAATGATTACAATATATGAGGATACTCATATATCGTGATTAATCATTTTCTATATTAAGGTGTCCAGATACATAACTTGAAGAGGGAGCAATTTAAGGCCCATCCAATGTGCAGGCTTTAACACTGAACTCATCCATTTGCATGATGCAAAGCGTTCTTATAAAAATGCAACAGTGAGAAAGAAGGAACATCTGGATTATAGAGCACCCATGCCTCTGGCACCGCTCCACTTCTCAGGCTGCCTTGGCATGGGCATCCCAGCACCGGCCTCCTTGCGGCAAAGGTGAACCTGTGAAACACATTTAAACACATATCTGATCCTCCCATATTTATCACTACACCGGAGCAGGAGGGATCAAACACGGGGACATGATGTCTTCTGCTGCTTTTACAGGTTAGCCAGCAGTGATGCCTGTAAGGACCGTCAGGGGTCGAGAGTGGGATTTACCATTACCTTTTAGAAGTCAAAGTGGTCAGGATTCCTTTAACCTTAATAAGCTATCAATATGGGGATGTTTTTTTGGTCAGTTATTAATTGAGTTATTAATCAGAGTTTCAAATTGATAGTTAACTATACTTAATGAGACTGCTTTTATTACACTTCATTCATTGGCTTTAATTGTTTTTAAATGGGTGGTACGTCCAAGTGATTCAATTTAAATCATATTCAATATCATTTTTTTTAAATAATTACTAACTTTTGATAGCCATTTTAATCCTTTTGGACCTAAGTGCAGCCTTTGACACGGTAGACCATGCCTTTTTAATCAACCGTCTTCAGAACTGGGTTTGCATCAAGGACTCTGCACTTAGTTGGTTTTATTCTTACCTCACTGACAGAACCCACTCGGTCACCATAGGTAATTACTCATCTTCTACTTCTAACATTACCTGTGGTGTTCCGCAAGGTTCTATTTTAGGTCCAATTTTATTTTCCATATACATGCTCCCCCTAGGTCAAATCATCAAACGTCATAATGTCTCTTTTCATTGCTACGCAGACGACACACAGATATACCTTCCACTGAAACCCGACGACCCAAGAAGCCTAGCTGCTATTATGGACTGTCTTAAGGATATCAACTGTTGGATGGCTCAAATCTCAGATCTCAATCTGAGATCATTTTATTTAGTCCCCCAAACCCCATCACTCCTATTGTAAATGCACTTGGTCCTCTGTCTTTAAATATAAAATCCACGGCAAGGAACTTAGGAGTTCTATTTGATTCCGACTTCACTTTCAGACCCCACATCACAAAAGTAGTCCAGTCCTGTTTCCTCCAAATCAGAACCATTTCCAAAATAAAACCTATCCTCACTCCCCCAGACCTGGAAAAAAATCATACATGCATTTGTGTTTTCAAGACTGGACTACTGTAACTCCCTCCTCTCTGGCATTAACCACAAGTCACTCTCTCGCCTCCAACTGGTTCAGAACTCCGCAGCTAGGCTTCTTACTGGTTGTAACAGACGACATCACATCACCCCATTCCTGGCTTCTCTTCACTGGCTCCCTGTTCGTTTTAGAATTGATTTTAAGATTTTGCTGATCACTTTTAAAGCACGTCTGGGTCTGGCCCCGACATACATAGGAGAAATGTTGACCCCGTATGAGCCAGCTCGCAGCCTTAGATCCTCAGGTGGGGCCCTTCTGGTTGTTCCAAAGTCGAAACTGAAAACCAAAGGCGACCGTGCTTTTGCCATAAGGGCCCCTTGGCTTTGGAATGACCTACCGGAGGAGATAAGGCTTGCAGAATCAGTAATCTCTTTTAAATCACTTCTTAAAACACATTTTTATAGATTGGCTTTTATGTGATGTCGTCGTTTTATTGGTTCATTTTCATTTGGTCTTGGTATTTTATCTTATATTTGTTTACTATATTTTACCGTTATCACTTGATTTTATTTATTTCATTATTTTATTTATTTTGTTTGTTTATTTGATTGTCACTTGTTATTTCATTTTGTTTCTTATGCACTGTCTTGCTGGCTGGTCTGTCAAAGCACTTTGTAAACCTTGTTTTTAAAAGGTGCTATATAAATAAAGTTATTATTATTATTATTATTATTCACTGCATTTTTGAGTTACTGCACCTACATAATTGCATTGCTTACTTTTTATTATTTTATCTTTTGGTAATTGTATTAATATAATAATTGTATTGATATTAAAATGATAGTTGCTATTTGCAAATAACCAGACCAGTACCTAACCCCAACAATATGTTCTCATTAGCTCTATTTGTCGTTGTTTAAAACACTTATACATATTTATCAAAAACTTGAGAGGGAAGTATGGGGGACATAAATAAATGTTGTGGGTGAGAGTTGGCATAGCTACGTAGGTAAGGAGATCCACAGAGTATGAGTGAACCGCTGCGTGTGTGGATGTATTTGTGAGTCTGCAGGCAGGAAGCAATCATTAAAATATATTTATACAGTATTTAAAAACAAACATCACTGTGATAAACAGGCAGCAAACAACCTGGCAAGTGTTTTAATGTGTTTCCATGAGAGAGTGAGTCAGTCACTGTGTGTGGTTGACCTTGGCTAACTGATCATTGTGAGTTCCAGGAAATATAAGATTAATTTTAAAAACAGGATTTACCTCACTGTCTTATCTTTTTAAAAGTGAACAAACAAACAAAAATAGCAAAAGGGTAATATTAACAATTTATAACTTTTGCCCTATGCTTGGTTAAGATAACTTAACTGGGTTAAGTTATCTATGTAATTGTCCATGCCCCCATACCTAATCCTACTTTACATCCCCTTTTAACAAGGGGAACAAAAGTAGGTTTATTCTGATATAAAATCATAGTCTGGTGAAATGGAGCAGTTAAGTGAGCGTTTGCTCGATTACTCCATCAAATGTGTGAAAGTTTGGACGGAAATCCAGTAAGTTAAATGAAAATTGCAATTCAGTGCGTAGCTTTTCAAATGAAGTATACACAGGTTTCCATCTAAATGTAGCCAAGCTTCGACATGATTTTTTTTCAGATAAACTGGAAAATGCTAATTCATGCACCACATATCAAAACTGTTATACAAATACTAGTACTAGGTCATTTAAGATAAGCAGTAAGTGGCGCCAGTCCACAAGTTAGCCAGGTGCAATTATATCATTGCAGAAGAAGAGGGCGTGAGGAGTTGAAGCAAATAGCACCAGTGGAAGCTCAATTGATAGGGAAAGAATTGACTTGACAGGTGACTTGATATTTTTCTCAAATTGCACTTTCATACAGTTTTTGTTATGCAAAAAATGATGCTTACCATTGCTGTATGTGTGATTGAATGGATAGAACCAGTGCCAGAGCAGACTTAATTCAAACTAAAAAACAGTCAGCGATGGAATACACAAGCAATGGGCTCAAAGTCATCCACAATACAATCATGCTTAAGATAAACTATCCAAGCTGGGTGGTGGCGATGTACAGCAGTTTTCGCATTGGAAGTCCTGTTAGCTGTTAGCAGATACGAGAGTTCCTTGAGCATGGAGCAATGACTGGCCACCCAAAATATTGCGCATCTTGTTGGCCACAGAATGTGAAATTAGCTGTGGACAAAAAGATGCGCACAATCACTCAGGCACGGATGTGTGAACGCTTGGACGCATACATTCACACACACCACCAAACACATAACTTGTGATGAAACACTAGTGAATGAGATTGACATGCAGATTTAAATACAGAGAATGGAGGCTCTCTGGACAACTTATTATAATAGAACGTGCAATCATGTTTGTGTCTGAATGCACATGTGGATGGGGTGATTGAATGGAGGGAACAGTAATCACAAACTGCCACAGGGACTTATCCATAGGCCACCCCTAGGAAAGGAAAACACAATCTCAGACTCACTGATATTTACTGTATACATACTGTACCTGAACTTACACACACATGCAGACACACGTGGTTATATACAAGCACAAATGCTGTACTAAGTCCTCCACTGAACACATACGTTTAACAAAAGAAGAACCTAGAAAAACAGCCCATTTATTTTCAATCTGCTCGTGACATCAACAGATAAACTGCTGTCTAGTGAAGTTATTTACCTTGTTTCCTTGGGCATTCCACTTTGCTACTAGTTTCATCTTCAACACTGACAAGTTGTAGAACTGGGGCCATCTGCAATTAACAGTGGAAAACACTGGGTGACAGGGTGTAACAGAGAGATAGAAGGAAAGGAGAGTACAAAGACAGAAGATTTAAAAACACTAAAGTGATAAAGACAGAGCAACAAAGTACTGCTGCAAAGGACGCAGATAGATAAGATAAGGTGTTCCAGATAAGGTGTGCCAGCTGGACCTACAAGTACCAGAATGCATTGTGAGAACACAACCTCTGGAAAAAAAACTACACAAAATGAACACACAAAACATCAATGAAGCAAAGATTCTTACACCTAAAACAAAAAATGGACAAGTTTAAAAAATTGTAAGGCACACACAGCTCACTTTTTGGGGGTTATCATCTATGACATCATCCGAAAAACTACCTACGCTGACATTCATTACAGCAGAATGATTTTGTTTTGGTTGGCATCGGTGGGTAAGTCTGTGTTTGCTCTCAGCAGCTCAGCTTCTGGAGGATCCCCGCCGGTCATAATATCCCCACAGCAGCTGCAGCCTTGAGCGTCCTCTCTCCAGCTAAATACAACTGAATATCCAAGTCAGCCAAAACATTATCCAATTCAGACTGTCAAATCTACTGTTCAAAAAATCCTTGTCGATGACATTCTCTGCAGTTATTTTTGAGATGCCATAATCAGGTTCTAAAGTGGACAGTAGATTTTCTTAGGAATAATGGATGGGGTCTATTAGGAATTGGCACCACTTTGATCCCCACAGAAGATCAAGCAGCTTGGGTAGACTGACACAAGCCCAAATACCTGTTTCATTAAAGCAACTGCCAGCAACAAATTCATCCTAGCAGACACCAGATTGAGGGAAATGTTCTTAAAGGGCTCAAATTGCTCAGAGAAGGACCAGAGCACCAGGAGCTTCTGCTGCATGATAAAAGGGGGCAACAGTTGGCTTGTGTCACTTCCTGCCAAAATTGTCTCTCATCCTCTCCTTATCCAATGACCTGTAT
The DNA here is from genome assembly GCF_027596085.1 of Anoplopoma fimbria. NCBI lineage: Eukaryota > Metazoa > Chordata > Actinopteri > Perciformes > Anoplopomatidae > Anoplopoma > Anoplopoma fimbria. The sequence continues at coordinate 9,555,156 of NC_072449.1, read as the reverse complement.
ATCTTCATGTTTGAATACAAAATCCATCTATCAAACAGAGGCTGGAAGAGAGACAGCACTGAATTGATCGAACAGGACAGTTGGGCCAAGCCCCTTCTCTTCACAAAGCTTCGATAAAAAGTAATCAATTTCGATTTAACAATTGAGGTGGTGGACCAAGGCACTTTGGATTGGCTTATCCTCTGAGGGTAGACAAGCTCAAATGCATTAGTGGATGCCATTCTGCTTTCTTGTGCCATGAAACCAGCCCCTGGCCTATTGCACTGTTGCCAGAGACAGTGAACCATTATCACTGGTGGAGAGGCCAAGGTAATTGTGTTGTGAGACTGAGCCGAATACCATGCAAAGCTAACAGAAATACTAATTCTCACCTGATTTACCCTAGGAAAGAAGGAACCATTTGAAAAATTGATCCCCTAATGTATGATCAAATGTGTGCAAAAAACAAAGGACGGAGAGAGGGAAAGGTAGAGGATAAACTAATATTTGATTGGATAAGACAGGAGATGAAAGGTAATTGTTTGAGATAGAAAAAATAATAAGAGATGGGAGGAGTATAAGGTGTCCGTTCCCTCACCCTGTCGCCTGCTGTTTTAACTTGGGCTCAGGGTCATTAATCAGACTATCACAGGAAAGTCTGAGGGAATCAACCATCCATACAGAAGAGGGGTGAAACACACACACACACACAAACAAAAAAAAAATGAAAAGTATGAAAAAATATAAGCAAGGAGAACCTTCATTTCTAATAAGAGGGCTCTGAGTTTATGTTCTAGCTACTTGACCACAGAATAACAAGGGACATTAAAAACAGAAGTTGGCCTTAACCACAATAAAAGATGATGAACAGAATGTGTGAAAAAAGGAGAAAACAACTCATGAAACATTCTTACTTGAAACAGTTATGCAATGCAATAGTGAGACACAAGCTAGAGTTTAGAGCAAATGCAGCCTATTTTTTTCTGAGTTTGTAATACCATTGTTTGGAATTTGTTGGGGCTGAAGACTTATCTTGTCTACTTTAATTTGCTGAGCCACTTTGCATGTGCTTTTATTCTAAGCCTCACAGGAGGATTGACATCAAACCTACCCTGCCTGACAAAAACAAAAACAAAGATGGCTTCATCAAAAAAATTCCATGAAAACAAACTCTTCTTACCCTTAGTTGGTGAACAAATGGATGGAAAACCAGCAACATCAGTGCTTTTTGTGCTTTGCTGTTGACCAGGATGTTGCAGTCATGCAGAAGAGATGCATGGAATGACAATGGACCTAGGCCACTACCCATTTAGACTGCTGCTAAACACAAAAGAAATGTGACACATAAACCAAAAGACAACTTCAGCATAATTCCTACCACCCCGTCCATCTCAGTGATAGGTTATGATTGATTTAGATACAATCCCTGCATGAAACAATGTCACAATGTAGTAATATGAGGACTGTAAGAATGATTCCAGCCAATCAGCATCAGCTGGCAAAAGCAAGACCCAACACTGTCCACTGGGGAATTTTGAGGAGCTGATTTAATGAGAATTATCTAACTGCACTCATTCCTCGTGGGCCCCTCGGTTCAAAGCTACAAGGGGAATGACAGAGTGAGGTATCCCTTTAGGGCTTTCATATCTGCATTTGATAGGGGCTCCATAAGGGAAATGTGTAATTTCTTGTTTAACAAAAGTACTCTTTGCCATAACATAACCTGCTAACAATAATATTAGGTGTCTGCAGCAATTATAGAGCTCAGTGTTGTAATGCTAAAAGGCTCACAGGAACATTCCTAATAAGCAGATGTTAAGCAAATTTGATATTTACCAGGTGTATATAATGCTAGCACGCTAATTAGCACTAAACACAAAGTACAGCGGAGGCTAATGGGAATGTTCTTTTTTTTCTTAGATATTTAGTAATAAACCAAAGTAATTAATAATGAAATATTGAGGCATTACAAAAGTTCTCAATTAATTCATCTTAAATTAGACAACAATTTATGTACGAACCTGTTTCAGTCTGTACCAAAATGGTGTGGAGATCAACATTGAAATCCAGAGTGCCATGCAGCTAGCATGGCTAAATGGTTGGAACTTTTTTTGATGGTATTGTAGGTCCTTGCTGGACAAAAATAGGTGCTGAATTAGATCACTGGTACATTATTACATTACATTAGATTACAGTCATTTAGCAGACGCTTTTATCCAAAGCGACTTACAATAAGTGTATTCAACATAGGTATTCAAGAGAACTACTAGTCACCAGAAGTCATAAGTGCATCTCCTTTCTTAAACAAGCCTCTAAAAGCATAAACCAGAGCAAAAGTATAGTGCAGAAGCAAATTACTACGAAAACAATAAGTGCAACAAACTAATACAAATACAATAAGTGCTACGAGGAAGGCTCAGGGTAGTACTTCTTGAAGAGGTGAGTTTTCAGCCTGCACCGAAAGATGCTGTCCTGACGTCAGTGGGGAGTTCATTCCACCACTGTGGGGCCAGGACAGAAAAAAGCTGTGACCGGGTCGATCGGCCGCAGGGACCTCTGAGCGACGGGGCAAACAGTCGCCCTGAGGCAGCAGAGTGAAGTGGTCGGGCGGGGGTTTAGGGCTTGACCATGGCCTGGAGATAGGAAGGAGCTGTTCCTTTCACTGTAGGCTAGCACCAGAGTCTTAAACTGGATGCGAGCTCTTACAGGGAGCCAGTGTAGAGAACGGAGAAGGGAAGTTGTGTGGGAGAACTTGGGGCGATTGAACACCAGACGAGCTGCAGCTTTCTGGACAAGCTCCAGAGGTCTGAAGGCCGACGCTGGGGCTCAGGCAAGTAGTGAGTTGCAGTAGTCCAGGCGGGAGATGACCAGAGCCTGGATGAGCACCTGCGCCGTCTCGTCAGTGAGGAAGGGGCGAATCCTCCTGATGTTGTAGAGGAGGAATCTGCAGGAGCGTGTGACCGATGCAATGTTTGCTGAGAACGACAGTTGGTCGTCCAGGGTCACACCCAGATTCCTCACAGTCCGAGTTGGGCTCACCACGGCATCATCAATGGTGATGGACAGGTCTGGGTGCGGGCAACCCTTCCCAGGGAGGAACAGCAGCTCGGTTTTGTCCAGGTTGAGCTTCAGGTGGTGTGTCGCCATCCACTTCGAGATGTCAGCCAAGCACGCAGCAATGCATGCCTCCACTTGGGTGTCACCGGGGGGAAATGACAAGACCAGCTGGGTGTCATCGGCATAACAATAGCAAGAGAAGTCATGCGAGCGATAAACAGAACCCAGAGATGTTGTGTAGAGCGAGAAGAGAAGGGGGCCCAGAACTGAACCTTGTGGAACCCCCGTAGTCAGCATGCGTGGTTCCGACACGGCCCCCCTCCATGTCACCTGGCAGGATCGACCTGTCAGGTAGGATGCAAACAGGGAGAGTGCAGAGCCTGAGATGCCCATCCCCTCGAGGGTGGAGAGGAGGATCTGGTGGTTCACCGTGTCAAACGCCGCTGACAGGTCCAGGAGAATCAGGACAGAGGAGAGAGAGTTCATTCTCGCGGCGTGAAGCGACTCTGTCACCGCAAGGAGGGCTGTCTCTGTCGAGTGACCCACCTTGAACCGGGACTGGTGGGGGTCCAAGAGGTTGTTCTGGTGGAGGTAGGAAGACAGTTGTTTAAAGACAGCACGTTCAAGTGTTTTGGATAGAAAGGGTAGAAGAGAAACTGGTCTGAAGTTCTTGACATCAGAGGGGTCAAGTGATGGTTTCTTCAGAAGGGGGGTGACTGGCCGTCTTGAAAGCCGAGGGAAAGCATCCCGAAACAAGAGATGTGTTGATGAGGTGGGTGAGGAAAGGAAGGAGTTCAGTGGCAATAGACTGAAGAAGAGGGGAGGGGATCGGGTCAAGGGAGCACGTGGTGGGGCGGTTAGATGTAACAAGGTCGAGGACCTCGTTAGGGGAGAGGGGAGCAAAATAGGGTAAGATGGGGTGTGGAGAGGGAAGGGGAAGCTGAGGGGGAAGAGCTGGAGAGGGTAGAGAGGGAGAGGGTGGACAGGGAGAGGGGGGCTGAGAGAAGGAGGATCTGATATTGTTTACCTTCTTGTCAAAGAAGTTGGCGAAATCATCAGGGAGAAGGGAGGAAGTAGGAGGAGGGGGTGGGGGTTGGAGGAGTGAAGATAAAGTTTCAAAGAGTTTTTTAGGATTGGAAGCAGAGGTTAGGATTTTAGAGCGGAAGAAAGCCATTTTAGCAGTAGATAGAGAGGAGGAAAAAGTGGAAAGGAGAGATTGGAAGTTAAGAAGGTCCTCCGGGAGTTTGCCTTTTCTCCATTTACGCTCAGCCGCTCTTAAGCTCCGTCTATCAGTACGCACTGAGTCCCACAGCCATGGGGCAGGAGGAGTTGGCCGTGCAGGCCTGGAGGTGAAGGGATAGAGGTTGTCCATAGAGGAGGAAAGGGTGGAGAGGAGAAGATCCGTAGCAGTATCAGGGATAGGAGAGAGAAGGATTCAGGGTCAGGAAGGGCAGAGGTAATGGAAGAGGAAAGATCAGCGGGGGAGAGGGAGCGGAGGTGACTACGGGTAGAAACCATGTGGGTAGGTGGAGGAAGTAAGGGGGGGGAGGAGAGGGAGTAGGACATGAAATAGTGGTCCGAGAGCTGGAGGGGAGTGACAGAGAGGTTAGCAGTAGAACAGTGTCTAGTGAAGATAAGATCCAGCTGGTTGCCGGCCTTGTGGGTAGGAGGAGAAGAGGAGTGGTAGAGGTCAAAGGAGGAGAGGAAGGAAAGCAGAGGTTCTAACTTATCAGTCTGGATGTTGAAGTCGCCGAGCATGATGAGTGCGGAGCCATCGTCATGGAAGTGCGAGACTAGTGTGTCAAGCTCCTCCAGGAACTCACCAAGAGGGCCTGGTCGGTGGTACACAACAGCAATGGTGAGCTTGACTGGATAAGTGACAGTAACAGCATGAAATTCAAAAGAGGAAGGGGAGAACTGTGGAACAGAGACAAGAGACTATTTCCATTTTGGGGAAATTAGCAGGCCAGTGCCACCACCTCGCCTCACAGCTCTGGGAGTGTGAGAGAAAGAGTACACATCTGACAGAGCTGCGGGTGTGCTAGTGTTTTCTGGTGTGATCCAGGTCTCAGTTAGAGTAAGAAAGTTGAGGGAGAGCAAGGATGCGTAGCCTGAGATGAACTCAGCTTTCGGCACTGCCGACTGGCAGTTCCAAAGCCCCCCTGACACCACTTGCTCACCATGAGTTGAGAGAGTGGGATAGATGAGATTAGTGGGGTCACGGCACCTGGGAGTGGCTGTCCACGTGACCACCGGACAGAGGAACAGACAGAAATAGTATGCAAACACATGGTAGTCAACAAAAACAAATTACTGACCCGCAAGTACACGCTCGAGAAGTCATGCTTGAAGAAGTCGCCCTGTTGCCTTTGTTCGCCCTAGCCTTCGTTTGCCCGACGCTTCCAGCCACCAGCAGTGGTTAAGGACCTACCTACTGATTGCTCATTGTCTGCCAGGAGTGTAAGCCACTCCCCCTAGCAGTTAAGAGGACAATTGACATATTGAAACTAAACCTCACCTCTCAAAGCAGTTCCTGATTACAGAAACAGCAACAAACAAAAACAACAAAAATACCAAAAATACTAATACTTAAGCAGCCTTGGTACAGCTAAGAGCAATTTATAAAAGCAAGAACAATATACTTAGTCTATTCTAGCAGAATCAAGTAGCTCAGTATCGCTCCAGAAGTCAAATACACTGAGTACTGGTACTGCAACATCCATTTATTTACATGTAACAATGCCCATGTGGGCTTACATACACAGGATAAATAAAATGAAATGTAAAAGTCATGAAGATGTTCTAAAGCACACAGGCTATCCTCTCGACTGGACTCTATGGGTGACATTCTTCTCCCATGACAAGCATGCATTCCCCCACTGAAAATGTCCAAGTGTAGCAAGGCAATCAGGAAGTGCCTATCCAAATATTTGCAGACCCAACAGTAGATAAGGTAGCAATACACACTGCCAGACTATAATTTTTCTGTTTAGGGGATGGCGCTTTGCCAACTGACTGTTTATTTCCACAGAGAGAGTCGCCGCTTTAAGAATCATGATCTTCATGACACCTCATTCGAGAGCCAGTTCTGGACCACACCCAGCATGCCAAGTGCAGCCCAAGTACACACATGTCTGTTCCTCTGTGCCTTCATATTGATCAACACAGGGAAACAAGAGGGAAACACAGTGTCAGCTGCTGCGTTTGCAGGCCAGTCGGAGATGCGTTCAGGGAACCCCTCTTTGGCTCGCACTTTTCCATGTCGGTCTCCAATGGGCCGGCCTTTTGTTAACCTTAAGTCTGTCAGGATCAGCTTGGTTGGGGCAAAGTTATGTCGTGACTGGGTGTGCATTCTTTGGGCTCCACCCGCTGTACCCATAGTGTCAAGTAGAGGGCAGAGCCTTTGTGAGTTAGAACGAATGTCACAATGCTCTAACCAGTTTCATAAGCACAGGCGAAGCCCTCCACCAAGTAGGCCCCGCCACTTCTACACTGCTCGCTGAAGAGGGTGTGGGATAGTTTGGCAGAAGGATGTACTGCCTTATTTACTGTGGGGTCTGCATGTATTTGGGTAGGCACGTCCTAATCGACTGTTGACACATGGCTGGGGCTGCTGACTAGCAACCATGCATGGTAGGTTAGCTCTTCCTAGATGGAGTCACCCCACCCTGCGTTAGATTGAAAACATGGGAGAATATCATTGTGATACTCTGATTAGGATATTCTGATTTTAAGAGCATCCTATGTTTAACACCTGACCAACACACCAGTCTGTTCAACTGTTGCGATGGCAACTAGTAGTTAGTATTACCTCATAGGTAAAAATGAAATTACAGGGTGGTCCAAACCTGTCTTACAGGGACAGTGTCTTTCGCTGTATTGCAAAAAAAACTATTGTCATTATGGATGCCAACTAAGTAAAAGTTTTTGGGAGATTTCATAATTCTTATTGGCATATTTTGGCAAAGCAACCTATACATTTCAGTCGTTGTTACATTACTCCTTGAGATGACACACCCTTTCACCAGTCAAACAATAAGTCTCTGACTCGCTGATATCAAGTCAAACCTTCATTTGAGGAGATTGTTGAGGACATTCAGCATGATTTCATGTGATCAAATTATGGGTTTATGGCATTTTCCTTAATGTGCGCCAGTGAGTCTTTGAAAGCTTAGGAAAGACTATATTTTAAAGAATGTATATCTTCATTGAGGGCTGCACGGTGGTGTAGTGGTTAGCACTGTCGCCTCACAGCAAGAGGGGCCCGGGTTCAATTCCCGGGCCAGACAACGTTCTGTGTGGAGTTTGCATGTTCTCCCTGTGTCAGCGTGGGTTCTCTCCGGGTTCTCCCACAGTCCAAAGACATGCAGCTTAGGTGCATTGAAGACTCTAAATTGCCCGTAGGTGTGGATGTGAGCGTGAATGATCGTCTGTCTATATATGTCAGCCCTGCGACAGACTGGCGACTTGTCCAGGGTACCCTGCCCATTGACAGCTGAGATCGGCTCCAGCACCCCTGCGACCCTTAACTGGATAAGCAGGTTACGGAAAATGGATGGCTATCTTCATTGATTGCTTTTTCTTTGGAGGGTAGATTATATTAGTGAGCTACTTTAGTGTTAAAATAGGTTGTTGAAGTATAACTGTTCTGAGGCCTCAAGGGGGAAAAAAATGCAAGTATATCTGATCTTTGTCAGCTATTTACACTCACTAAAATAACAATGAGGAGTTAGACAAGGGGATTGTACTTGAAGGGATAGCAAAAGAAAAAAAAGGTTAGATGGATTTAGAAACGGAGGTTGGGAAGAAGATAATAGGAGATAAAGGATGTAGAGAGTCGGCAAGTGAAAGGGTGAGAACTGTTTCTGTGCATAATGTATTCTTAATTACACATCATGTAAATGCCCGAAAACCCCTCCCAAAAAACCAACCAATGGACTATAATCATGACCTGACCCTTGTACCAGCCCATTCTCCACATCACTGATGCAATCCGTCGCAAATACACAACTGTGAAAAGCGGCACGCACACAAACACACACTGATTTTGATGCCGGTTTAACAAATGCACATGCTTACATGCAAACACGTTTGCTCCTGTCAAACATGTACATGCTACAGTCTGCACAAATGCGACACAGTCAAAGATTTGAGGATCATCTTGTTACAAGCAATAATGGAAGTGTTTTAGTAATAAAAGAGTAACCTTTAGATAATGTGAACATTCAGTCATCTTTGTTACACTGCAGACATAAGCGATTGTCTCTATGAAGACTTGGACACATACACACATGCACAGAAACTATTCATCACAAGTGGTTGCCAGGGTAATATGGGTCACTACTCCCTCAGCTTGTCCTCACTTCTGAGAAGAGAGAGAGAGAGAGAGAGAGAGAGAGAGAGAGAGAGAGAGAGAAATGAGAACAACAAAAGAACAGATGGGATCAAGAAGCAGTGGAGGTGGTGGAGAGCTTTGGCACGGGCTACTTTACCTGAGGACATGGCTGTTTTATTTTATCTTTCTGGAACACAATGGTTGCATGGCCACTCAGATCTTGTTTCACTGTGGCTATGACTTTATTTTACTTTAGCTATTAAAGTGTCCTGTTGCCACACCATGGCTGACTTGAAATGCTTCACAATACACCATGTGTTGCCTGTGCTTCCTAGCTTACAAACAAAGGCTGGAAAACCACCACTGTAGGCAGCCCAATGTGCATGAGCTCCAGTGGATGGGCAGCTGCCACAGACCCCAGTGCCTGCATGATGGACCCGCCACAGTTGCATACTGCCTGCAGCAGGGCCTTCCGTCTGTGGTCCTAAGGAGACCCTCATGCCTAGATCCCCCAGCAGTATTGGTACTGGTATGCCTGGAAATTGCAACGCAAGAATATTGTGTTTTTTAAAAGCCACCTCCACCTGAAAGTATACACCTTTAAGTTGGTGGTGAACCGCTTGATGGTTTACATATGGAACATATTGTGGGAAAAGCACAGGTTTAGGATGTGAAGATCAGACACAGGTCTGAAATCTCTTGTGTTCTTGGAAACCAGATTAAAACCCTTATTTCCTGTTGGGAGTGTGGACGACAGACACAGCCTGTTTCTGTAATAAGTCCTGGTTCTCTGCTTACAGGTAATCCATCTCTGTCTGGGAGGATAGATTCACCTCATTGATGTCCAGGAACGAAGGAGGAACACTGTAGAGTTCCATTAACACTTGAGTTGCCATTACTAGTAAAACTTTATTATAAGAGGAGCAAACAGCTGAGAGGCAGCAGTAAAAAAAAGCTGTGGTATCCTTTCTAAGACCTCAGAGCCACCAGAAGAAGGCTGGCCAATGGGAGATTGAACGAAATGGAAAAATCTGATCCTAACATTAGGTCCAGGAACGCATAACGGCACTGTGCCCAGTTCCTCCCGCTTCCCATGTGGAGATCGGTGAGAGGTCCGTGAACGCATCTCAGTAGCTGACGTCACTGTGCTTCCCTCCTGTCTCTCTATATGGAGATACATGAAGGAGGAACAGGCACATGTGTGAACTGGCTACTCTTTTGCAAATTTACAGTGTGCAAAAGCGATCTCCTGATTGAAGTAGGGGGTGGAGCCTGTTTGAGTTAGAACCAAGCTACAATATCTTAGTCAGTTGGATTGGATTTTTTCCTTCTCTCCATAAAGAACAATACTTCTGTTTGTAAACTAGTCTTTGAGCAAATAACATTATAAGACCTTCATGGGACGTGCAATGTGTAATTGCAGCAAAAGAAGGAAAAAAAGTTAAAAAGAAAAGTAAAGAGTGAAAGAGGAAATATACAAGAAACTGAGATAAAGAAGACTTTTGTGTGTGGAGGCTGCTACACAGAAAATAATAGGCAGAATTTACTCAAAAGACAGTAAGCCAAAAAAAGATTAAATTTGGTGTTATAAAGCGTTCAGTTTTTTTAGCCTAACTTGCGTTCTCCTGTTTCTTCCTAAGTGGATGTTATTAAAACACATGCATTGGCACTATGCAAATATGTTATGTATTTTCTGTGATCACAGGGTGTGCACAGTAACATTTATGAAACATACAGTGAGACGCATGCATGCATCGCAACTTCTTAATGAGAATTAACGACTGGGGATTTTCCCCTCGTTGTATGACAGATTATATTGCACCTAACTTTCCTTTTTTTATGTATGGATGCAACCACTTTAAATTATTCCAACATACTGGTAACAAATCTGAATTGTGCAAGACAGCTTTGCTCATTCACTAAAAAAATGTAAACAAACATAGCAGTCCATTTAGCAACACAACAAAAGATCACGATGGACAAACACAATTGTGCCTTTTTGTTGTCACGCAGTTATATTTCTGGCATTGGAAAAATCACATCTGGTCTAGTCCAGCGTCATGGTTGAATCAACCAATCATATCAACTAATGAGGCATCATACTGTATATATTCATTTATGTTTTGTATTGCAGTTACAACATCTAGCATGTAGCAGTTTAACCAGCTAATTTAAAGCAAAGCAGCCAACATGTACAGTATCTTAAGTGTGCCATTTATTTGCAGACATGCACAAATGGACTCAACCAGATTCAGGTACGTTCAGGTCATTAAATACACATTAAATACACTTACAGCCTTGGTGGTAATTTGTGGAAGGATTTAGTAATCAATTGTGAGGTTCATTAGAACAATTGAGAGTTATAACTCTAGTGATGCCATTGAGGCTACAGTATGTAATTGAGAGCTTTAGTTGTGACATAACCAGAACTCCTAAATTTTGTTAACTGTAATAGAACTCAAGTAATGATACTATGATGTACCTTAGAAGACGTGATGTTATAACTCTTGTATGTCATTGACAGATACAGTAGAACTCTAGGGACGTCTTTGCAAGCTAAAGTAGACCACTTGTGATATAGGTCAGACCAACATTGGTGTGGTGATGAAGTTAAGATCTATAGCAGAACTCCAGTAACCTCACATGGGCATGTGGCACCTACTCATGTCAGTGATCAATTCATTAATTTAAATGAATTCATAGCCCCCTGGACTTTAATAGCTGGTACGTGTTTCAGCAAGATTCCTGCTCATGTTCAAAACTCTCTGCCCATTTAAGAAATATCCGACTTCCCTTATATCTGTGTTCTCTGAGAGCTGGCTAAAAAAAGTCATACTATTCAAAAATAAATATCTACCTGCCCTACAGTCTGCTGTGCATTATGATTTTGCTCAGCTGGTACAGTAGTTTCCCATTCAGACCCTCTGACAGACACATAACCCTATTTGGGACTCTTGATGAAACAAAGTTGGGGAGGTGGATGAGCACTGCTCTTTATCGGAGGATGAAAACCAAAAATAACTAAAGCCACTTCTGATGAGGCATGAATCAGCTTTAAAAGTGTATTACACAACATGTTAACATTATCACCATCAATAACACGCAGCTCACAGCTGCTTCCCTCAGCTGCTTCCCTCAGCTTTTCAGTGGGAAGCATCCATAAAAAAAGACTGCACGAGCTTATGAACTGTCAGGAAAGGCTGAAACATGCGCATATGACTCAAAGTAGCATATTATATAATGAATAGACGAAAAGACGCTCTGATAATCCAAAACCTTTTGGTTTCTCTCGCTCCAGGGCACCAGGACTCCTCCTCCTACAGCAACAGACAGCTCCTCTTTTATATGTTGAGGCACAGCCTAAAAAAAATTGCGTCGTCTTTCCATTTTATGGCAGAATGCAGCCATTGCTTTTGAAGTTGTATACTGCCACCTTCTTAACTGGAGGAATTGGATCTGTGAGTCATGCTGCATTCTGGACGATCTTTCAAATAAAGTCCTCTTACATGATCGTCTCAAGGGAGGGGAAAGAAATTTGCAAATTCTAAATATTGAGAGTACCGTGTTCCCTGCGTCCACCCCAAAACCTACCCCTATGTTTGTGACGTTAGTGAGAGCTACATTAGAAGTCTAGTTATGTAACTGTGACATCATAAGAAACCATCTATTGGCTTCTTGAGAGCTAGCTGAACTCCAGTGGTGTCATTGTGAGTAACAGCAGATCAATTGTGATGTCATTGAAAGCTACACTAGTTCTAAAGAGTACGGTCTAGACCTACTCTATATGGAAAGTGTCCGGAGATGACTTTTGTTTTGATTTGGCACTTCAATTTAACTAGATTTAACTCTTGTGATGTAATTGAATACAATGGTTGTCCAGAGAGTTGATCAGAATTCATTTTCTTTAGTTTTAAAAGCAAAGTAAAAATGCAATATACTATAAAATATTTCACAGATTATAGTTGGAGTTTAACTTGCCTGATAATAGAGTGTGGCTGTAACAATACCTTTGCAGTATTTCACTCTGAAGCTGCAATCTTGCGTCACTGTTTTGGACTTGAAGTTATCATTTGTGGAGATGTATAAGATTCCAAAACAACAATTAATTATTCAAATTGACTTTTGGGAGAGAGCCCCTGTGGACCTTCACTGTAAATTAATTTGTTTATCTGTAGACTTAATACTTTCCGTTTGATAAATAATGTAAAATCACATGGGCATAATCACATGCACACCCACCCGTTTAGGTATGTATGTTGTTTGCATGTTCATTTCACATATTTAGACGCCTATCTTCAATTGTTGTATAATTAAACGCATCCCCCTCTCTCCTGATAACGGCTTGATCAAGGTGCGTATCTCACTGCCCTGTTGAAATAGATTAAACCCACAATGAAAAATTGCCGTCATTCTCAATATCCTGCTCAACAAGCAGGCAGGCAGATGGGTGAAACGATTACAGGAGCAGAATAAAATGACAGAGGAAGTTATCCTGGCTCTTTTAATAGGCAGATACTCTGATAGAAAGACACAGGAAGTGCTACTCATGTATAAAAGCCTAATTAAGTCAGATAATGAAATATTTAGGCCTATACAAAAAGAGACATCTATGTAAACAAAAGCAATGGGGAAGTGGGAGGACATTACTTTTGTGTAATGAAACACCACGACTAGTTGGCTCTTCTTCCGACAAGCCAAGGTGTTCAGCTCAATAATAGTATTAATTGCTGGCACAGCAACGTGATTATTCAGGTAAGTCGACAAAAACAGCACAGACAGACATGACATAAAGTCAAATAAATGGGCCAACAAACAAGGACTGAAAAACCACAGCAATGGTTAAGCAGCTTCTAAACTGATTGCAGAAGACACAAAATCTCTGACAGTTCAAGTAAGAATTTTTGATTGATTGGATAAAAGTGAATCAGAACAGTGACTGTATTCCACAATAGAAGCAGTACATGCATAGAGCTTTCTGTCAAGCCACTGTAAAACTAAATCAGCTTCCATCTTCCCCCTGACTCTTCTCCAGTCCTATGAGTGTTTGTAATTAAACCTTGTGGATGATGTTGCCAATACATCTATATGAGGCACCAGCTTGAATCAACATTTCTAATCCTTCAGTTTCTTTCCACATAATTGTTTTGTGTGGACCTTGAGGGCAGCGTGTTGGGTACTGTTTTTTGTTGTCCAGCGGATAAATCAAAAATGTAATTAACATTTTATTGAAAGGTTTGTCTTGTTGACTGACTTTTCACGGGACTTTTTTCTCCTGATCAAAGATTTGAAAACTTGTTTGAGTATTACATGAATAACATGTCGTTTTTTTTTGCAGCAGAACCATGACGCATTGGAGGTGCATAGTTAGCAAAAAATAATGAATCCTCTCCACCCAGTTAGTATTCACCCAGGCAATGGTGTACATAACATTGCTGCTGTGCTAGGTCACACCGAGGATTCCTTTTGCTGCTTACGTCAAGAGATCGTGACTAATGCAATAGGGAGCGTTACTCAAACCGAGAAATCTAACAGTGAGATTTCCCTAATGAGCCAGTATGTCCTTGAACCCTCTGAAGTATTGCCTTGAATCCACAGCCCCCCGAGGGAAACATATGGTTCTTTTGAAGAACGCGAGAGATGCTGATTATCATGTGACACAGCCGCCCCCTCTCTTTTGCTCTCTTTGTCCTTGTACCTGTGTCTGTGTGTAAGCGTGTCTGTTTTGCTACAGCGGAGGCCTATCTAAGAACCGTTCACGTGTAACTTTTACATATGTAGTAACAATAAATACAGTGTTAACGTGTGGGTTTGTACACACATATCTTAACCAGGCACAGATAAACACACTCCTTTTACTTATGTTGTTTGCTACTGCATGACTCAAACATTTTCTTTCAATTTCTAAAAAGAAAACATACGGGGGAAATGGACCGGACCGCTCAAACGCATCGTTAGTTTTAGTGTCCATGAGGCTAGACAGGCTCATATGAGGAGAAGCATAAGTTTACCCCGCTAGCCTTCAGGCTCAATGTAGCTCCTCAATTACCAAGTTAGAAGAAACTCCTAAAAATATTGGATGCAAAGTCCTAACTTTAAGAGTCTTTAGTCAAACAGTAATTCAGGCAGCATTGGAGTACCAAACAAAAAGTTGAGAACTTTAGAGGGCTCCCAAATGACTTAAAACTAATCGTTATCAGTTTGCACAGCTCTCCACTTCTGGGCCAATGGAAAAACAAGAGTTGCTTTACTTTTGTTTTTATATGGAAATACAGTGACACAGATTATTATCTGTATCCATATAGATTATTTATATGTATATGGCAACTTCATTTCAAGTCATGACTCCAGCTCTTGAAAATTCATGTTTATTTCAAGTCATGTCCACTGACACACAAGTTAAGACACAGCTCTGTTTTCAACAATGTAATGCATGCATGTTTGTATTTGTGTGTATATTGGTGTGTATGTGTGTGTCTGCATTGGATTCATGAAATTCTAGACAAATTTCAGGAGAGTCACCTTTCTTCATATGGATGTACACACACACACACGCACACGCACACACACACACACACACACACACACACACACACACACACACACACACACACACACACACACCGACAGAGGGTCGGTGGTTCGATTCGGCAGTCGATGTGTCCTTGGGCAAGACACTTAACCCCAAGTTGCTCCCGAAGGCTTGCCATCGGTGTGGACTGGATGATGAATGTTAGTTAGAGTCTGATGGTGGCACCTTGCATGGTAGCCTGTCATCAGTGTGTGAATATGTAATATACTACTGATTGTGAGTCGCTTTGGATAAAAGCGTCTGCTAAATGACTGTAATGTAATGTAATCAGCCACACCCAAATATGCACAAACTCACACTCACACACCAACATTTCCAATAAATCCACTTTCAAGGCACAAATGGAAATTTTCGAAGCAATCAGCATTTTGCTGCCTGGCTGAAATAAATGAGGAAGACCATAAATAGTCATGCAGTTCCATCTGAAAGGGTAATTGTTAAGTAATGGTATGCGTTGTGAGCACCACTTCTCCCTAGAAGAAGAGGGCTGGAGATGGGGGGTGTAATGTGTTACTGAGTACAGAAGGAGTAGCATTTTTTTATGGTAACTATTGGAAAAGAGGGACAGGCAAACAGATACAGTAGATCCATCATTATAATCAGAATAAAAACTTGTGAAAGAGACAAAAGACAAAGACAGCAGGAATGGATCCAACTATTGACTATTTCGGTCTCAACAATGTAATAAAGGGAGAGAGATTTACAGAGTTACTTTGCAATGTAGGTGTTCACTGCATTAATGCACACTCTTATTCAGCATCCTTAAGCTCTTTCCTGATTGACTGCTGATTGCATTGAAGGCCCGGTCACACCAGGATAATTTGGCACGGCATTGATCCCTGTGTCTTTAAGAAAACAGTTCTCACTCCCAACGTGTCAAATAATGCAGATGGGTTAGTGCTCCCCGGCGTTTGCACCCACCCTTGGAAATTTATTCCTAAACCAAACTGATAAGGTTCGTTGCCTTAATAAAACTAAGTATTTTAAAATATTTTCAAAAACCTAACCAACTACTTTTGGTGCCTAAACCACACTGAGTTTTTAATTTATTAATTTATTATGTGATAATATTTCATAACCTCTCATATTAAATCAGTACCAGAGCTCTCCCAAATGTTTTGGACATATCATGTGTAGATACTGCATTTTATTTTAGGTATTCAATGTCTTGCGGGCTAAGTCTGAAATCAGAAAGAACGATTTCACTTGAAGTCTCTCTACAATCTTTGGATTTTAATCTTTGGGATTTGTATATGTCTGTTTTCACCTGATTAAACTGATTAAAACCCATTCACCACTCTACATCTGTCTTTTTCCTCCATCTCCCTTTTTTAAACCAAATCTGCCTCTCCCACTCTCCTTTCCGTTCTGTTCTCTTCTTTCTCTGACAAATATAATATCCTTGCGTGTGACTCATTCAGGGCCACACAGTTCCTACTGTCAGCAGTTCTCTGTGTAAATAAAGAAACACACGTAGATACCGAAACGTATATTCCTGAGTAAGCACTGACACCCATGTGAGAAGCTTTGACTCTAGCATATCCCATGAGCCTCCATGCATTATGCTTAAAGGCACACTGTACTTTGCATCCATCCACAAATGATTAGGGGGATCCTAGCTCAAAACCAGCTTTTAGACCAATTTTAAACCCTGTGTACTGTACAGTCAATACACTATGGCAAACATGCAGATATTGAAAGGCTTGAGATAAATATTTTGTACTAAAATCCTATTGTTATCCTTATTAGTCCAACTGCAATTACATTTTCATTCATCTGAGAACCGGTGTATTTACTTTTTATTGTTAGTACTGTTCAATTATTATGTCTACGCTGCTTTGGCATCTCGTAACTTTCATAACTTTGTGCAAATTAATCTTCTTTCAATTAGAATCCGACTGAACACCCACTGTGCTGCAGGGCAATTTTTACTGAGTCTACACCTGAAAATTGACATAACCATGTTTACAAAGAAGTAGTTGCAATTTTGAAAGCTAAAAAATATTTAAATTTGAACTTGAACCCAGCTTCCATTCACAACCTGGGCTAAACATTCGTTAAGATGTTGAACATAGCAAACGCTTTGCCCTACTCCCCGTCAGTGTCAGTCTTTCACTGCTAATTGTAGAAGTCCTGGCTGATATACTCAAATAAACTATTAGAATGGAAGTTATTATAAGCAGCGCATGTTGTGTGACAGAATCCTCACGCTGACAAATATGGAAACAACCTTGATAATAAACATCTGCACACGCCATGTTTACTGATCAACATGACAAACATACAATGTACGAATGCGGAGCGCAGAGTGGAAGTTAAACTCAGGAAATCGGTCAAAGAGAAGCAATCTTTGGCAGCATCATGTGCTTGCGCAGGTGGAACAGTCAACATGTTGATCACTCAAGTATTTGACATGGTAAGTCATGGCGTGTTAGCTGAACATGAAACACAAACATGCTTTGTTTGCTCCAGTGCTTCATGGTGAACTTGGAATTGATTTGTTTGTCCGTATGCTGCTTGTACAGACTTATGTGTGCACATCCGTTTGACGCCAACAATGACCAATCCTGAAGACAACAGCAAAGCTATGTTTCCGTGTGCGACTAATGAGGTGCCCTTTCGTCTTGCGCTGTTCAAACTGTTTTGCCCCATACTCCAGTGAAAATATTTGCTTTCACATCTTGAATTCTTGAAATTGGAATTCCTTGTTAATCAGCATGTTGCATATAGTGCAACAAGAAATTACGACACTGTATCAACTTGCTAAAAATAATAAAGTCAAAAGGACCTCTCTTACGAGTTTTTAGCTTGATGGCGGTTAGAATTTACACCACCTTGATCAATGAGAAAACTATAAACTAAGTTTAGGGTTCAAATCCCACCATTGCCATTTGGGTTCTTTATGTAAATAATTAAAGAACCCCCGCTTTTTTCTCATGGAACAAAGCTGCTACTGACAAATTTACTGTAGAAACACTGAGAAGTAACACACACAGTAGATATCATCCCATATTACAATACCCTGTCCTGTGGATCTCAAAAGCTTGTACTCAACACAGCTCTTTCTTGGGTCCTCAGCATTCCACCCACCGAAGTGTGAATTTGATTTGAGGAATGATTGTCTTGAAAATCCGACAGATATATAAACAGAAAACTTCCATTTTAGTTTGATACGTATTGTATCACAAACGTAGCACAGATGTCATTTTCTATGTAATCATTGAAAAGGGTTTATGCATCCCAGTGCTATACCTCTGTTGTGGCCTTCGTTGCATTTGTCTCATTTTCCGGTAGATGTAAACCTTGGCTTTTGATAGATCTTTCTATTTGCATGCCTCATACATATTGTCATATACACACAGACACATACATTTATTCACTCAGATGTCCATGCACACACTCACCTGCATGTAAACATTTTGGAGTAGCATTTATCAGTTTTGTTTGTGGAATAAGGCTGATCCGGCTTGCAACTAAATCACATAAACAGAATCTTATAAAATCCTGAAATGTCCTTCAAAGCAGCCAGAGATTAATCGCCCTTAAAGGGATTACAGTCCATCAGCAACATAAGCTTAGTGCCCTTAGCAACGAGTCTCACATTTGAGTGGCCTACAGATTCTTAATGTATCATAAATTGTTTTTGGATTTTTTAAACATGTTTTTAAGACTATTTTTAGAGAAAGAAAAAAAAAAACAGTACCTTACAGCACCAAAATGCAACTGGAGAAAGAATAACACACTGGTAAAAGTGTGCTTTTTACCACATCACTTGCAAGTTTATCTTGCAAACTTGACCGGACATGCTCCTACACTATCAAATGCACACATCTTCAGCTTTGAATTGAATTGCTGTAGTAGTAAAGACACGTCCTGCATTCACTGTGAAGTAAAAAAAATAAAAAGAAGATGACATATTTACTGTAGCTGAAGCCTTTCACAAAATCTTTTCTCCTGTCTTTTGTTTGTGAGTATGTCACTTTGCACAAAGGAGTCATGCAAAGCGTAAACCTCATTGATGTAATGATGAATCTTGGCATTCTTTGTTTGGGTACAATGAACATTCACAATACAACCCTTGAGCTAACAGGTTTTGACTGAGCATATCCATATGTGTCTGCCCACACAATGATGCATATGTCCTTGGATTGAACCAGAAAAAAACAAAAAACACGTTACCATGCTGCAGGAAAGTATATTGTGACCTCTTTTCCTGTGTAGAAATATTTCACAGATATAAAAACCAACAAGCTTTGGAAAAAAACAAAAAACCTCTTTCCTTTTTGTAACCATATGAAAATACCATTAGATCAGCGATGTGTTACCCTGACTATATGACCTTATCTTTGTTTACTTCACCCTGTGAAATTGACCCATATCAATCCACCAAACACCCAACAGTCCCAGCATCCTACGCTGGATATCGACCAATTGGATTGTGAGTGGTTGTCTTATTGTAGTTAAATGTTGTTTAGGATCTGCAGTTCCAAACACACAACTAATTCTGAGGTTCCCCAAGCTGGATTTGGCCCTAAAAATCAGATTTTAACTCTGTTTGACCTCAATTTTGATGGTGTTTTGCTATGTTGAGCTGATGATGTGGAAACCATGCTGTATCACGATGGGTGTTAAAACCAGATTTGTCTGGTTGCTCATGTCAAAATGCAGCCCCGAGCTAAATGCAGCCCCGAGGGCTTCCTACTCTGGCCACCCCAGTGTCCAATTATACTCCTACCAGTTCTAATACTGTTACAGAGAGCAGGGAAACTGTGGGTTAGTGGGATCGGAGCCCAGTAGGGTCTTTTACAATGTTTTGGATGTGTAGGTGACTGAAAGTGATGTAGTTTGGTATTTGTTTGTGTGCAGTATATGAAAAGGAGGTCTGGGTTTTTTGCGCATGTAGAATGCATAGCCTGCATTAGGTAGCTTAAACTAATGCAGTCTAATAAATGATGTCCTGCAATGAAACCTACTTTCATGAAGATTATAATGTCCACTTAATAATGTTATAATTCTCAGTTATAGAGATGGGATGATGGAACTTCATGCTAATTTATGTGGTGATGTTGACTTTGTCCTGAGAGATTTCATCGACCCTCTGTGATATAAATGACGTGGACATATATAAAAGATCTGTGGTGATGACCCTCCCACACAGAGCAGAACATCTTATCAATGGAGGGGAGTATAGAGAGAAAAGAGGTGAGAACATTTTATTTCTCTGCAGTGACCTTTCCATAATGTTGACAATTAGAACAATAATCTGAGTCAGTGGCAAAAATGATTAGATGTTGATGAGCTGCCCCTAGTGATTATATTGCAGCCTGTTTAGTGTCCGCTTTCTGGTGCGTTGTCCCTCAATTCTGGACCATTTTCAAAAATGAACGTACCTATTTGTGACTTTGCCACAAAAACATTGAGAGATAAGGTGCAGGTTGAAAAACACTGAAGATACCCTTTATGAAGTCAAAACTTAGACACTTATAGTATAAAGAGAAATGTAAAAGTCATCAACCAGGTGTCAGTGGACAAACGGAGAAAGATTAAACCTGAAAACGGTAAGATGCGTTTGAATAAAAGTCTAGTAGGTGGACCTTTCAGTCGAGATTGTGTCATATTCTGTGGACTGCATTAGGTTTAGTTAGATGTACCCAATAAACTGGCAACTGAGTGCATGCATGAGCCTGTTTTTGTTGTGTGTGTGCCATCTGCTATCTCACACAGACCTAAACAGAGAATCAATGGGCCTAAAAGCTAAGGATGCCCTCATTGATTGCCTGAGGGAGGCCAGTCTGTGCTGCAAAAGGATGGACACTGGATCTGTTGTGATCAGTCGCTGTGGAGCTGTGACGCTTTTATTAATGCAACATCGCCAGTAGAACAGGGCAGCTTTCCATTTATGGAACTATAGTTTAACAGTACGTGATATAGCTGATGGATATGTCCACTGTTATCATACTGCTATTGTAATTAGTTTAGATGGGTACTGTGTGACATGGAACATTTTAGAAGCACAATTAATAACATTGAAAAAGGTAAGTAGTGTGAACAAGTAAGTCACAGAATGAATTTCCTTCAGTATCCTCACAAACACACACACACACACACACACACACACACACACACACACACACACACACACAAAAGCTCCGAGCAACTCAGATTAATTCTGTCACACCTTTGTTGTGAAGACACACACTCAAGCTCCACACTCGCAGGTTTAATCTCCTGCAGAATGATTTCACACCCTGATTGTTTTCTTTCACTCCCTCTTTCTTTTGCTTGCATCACTTCCTCACTCAATTCCTATCACTCTGTCACTCGCTCACTGAAACTTCAACGGTGTTCCTCAATTTCCAACCTGACAAAAAAACTAATTCTTCTACCAGAACCTTCTCCATCTCTCTTTCGTACACACGTTCGTACACACGTACACACACACACACACACACACACACACACACACACACACACACACACACACACACACACACACACACACACACACACACACACACACACACACACACACACACACACACACACACACACAGCTTCCCTGGTTGTTGTCACTGAGTGCTCATGCATATTCATGTGAAGCCCTGCGGCTAATTATGCCTGTTTATTGCATTGCCAAAACTTTCTTCCTCTCTCTGTCTCGCTCAGAAAGTAATGCAAACAAAGCTGAAACAAACTCTCTCTTTCTATCTCTCTCACTATCTATCTCTCTCTCACACACACATAAAAGCATGACTTGAAAAATAGCCAGTACATCTCTTTGGACCATGGTCATATGGGAGATGAGTTGTAGAGAAGCAATATGTCAAGATGTCCAAAATAGAGATCCCCACAAAATAACAGGTGCAATCCAATCCATTCTTAACTTATGGAGTTCATTTTTGTACAATTCCCTATAAAATGATGTTACTGTTTTGATTCAATCATTTTATAATAATAATAGCGATAATACTAATCATCTTCATTATAATCATACTAATCCTAATGTATTATTATAACAATATTACATGCTGATATTTAAAGATTGAGAACGGTTTCCCAGCAACAAAACAAAAAAGAATCACCTGCTGTAGTAGGCAGAGAAGCATGAGTCAGGCTGTAGATTCTTCGTGCAACAACCTTTTTTTTTTCATGTCTCTAACAATAGCACCGGTTCTCTGTGACCTCAGTTGTTCACTGATCTTATGCCTCCCTCCTCGTCTCCCCCATCTCGTTTTTTGACTGCTCACCTGAGGATAATAATGTAAATGACTCTTACCTTTCATTCTGGGTCACTTCTCCTGGGAGGGGAAATCACAGGAACCACCTCTATGATATGACTCACCTCCACACCAACACCGGTCGGTGAGTGTACCTCTCTGTTGTTACAGCTTGGTGTGAGTGTGTGGCTTGTGCATTTGTTCACGACTCTAGCTAGCACACAGCGCGAGCCCTTGGCTGCTACATACATTACGTGCATTCATGCAGGGAAAGTGTGTAACGCAAGATCTCACAGTCTTGAGCGATTTTCTGTCTCCGTTGTTTTGTATATGGAAAAAAAATGCTTCGTCACTTGTTTCATGACCTACGCTGAATGCAATTTGATTGCAGGCGCAACAGACCATTGTGTCGTTAAATGGGCTGTGACCTGTCTCACAGTCGCTTTCTTTATCTCTCACGCCTTTTCTCACAGGCACGTTCGATCCTGGACTGCTTGCTGTGAGTCCTTATGCTCAGGTTGGCTGGTGTGCCGAAAAGACTTCATTTTCCAAATGGTTTGCCAGTGAAAAAAATCAGTGATCGCATGCTCATCCGCATGCACGCACACACACTAACAGTCAAACCGTCTGTCCTGACAGAGATAATGAGATTGAATTGAATTGTAAACGGGCACACACTGAGGGATGTAGTAGAAAGAACTGAAAAAATTTAGCTTGATAGATAGATATTCAGCCTGCAAAAGTGGATTTACTCTTCTTTGGCCTCCAATTCTCATCCAATCTCCCAACACTACACATCCCTCATCTCCTCATTCACTCTGTCGCTCTCCATTTGTCTCCCCATCTTCTTTGTACTCCTTCTCCAGCACTTTTACACACAACAGGGAACAAAAGTTGAATTCCCATCTGCAGGTACCTGAATTACAACTAATTAACAATTGTCTGCTAAATAAGAGATTGACCCCCAGTAAAGTGGTATTGTTTGGGATACTTAAACTAAACGTTACTATTATTTAAAAAGCTGATCGTGAAATAATTAGCAGTAAGCCTGCTTCTAGAGACCGCAGTCGAGCGAGCTCCTGTAATCACAGCTAAGGAGAGGTGGGCAGTAAGAAAAAAGCTTCCCCTTGCAATTTTATTTTTGACTGCAGAACAGGGTGGCTAGATCTGGGAGAGAAACGAATAATGCAGCCTTTCAAAAAGAAGCCAAAGACAAGTAACTTGGAACGTGACAAAACATCAATTAAATATAGTCTTTCAAATGTGAGGCTGTTTTATTGAATTTAACCCCTTAAAGACACAATAATATAAAGAACGTGACACTAGTAATGACATGGACTGCCGATTACGTGAACCAGTCCTGGCTAATGATCTATTCAGAGCTATAAAGACTTTGAGGAGGTGAACGGCAATTTCTCAGCCACTGTGAATAGCACCAGAGAACCTGCAGTGGGACGTGTCGGCTTGCATCAGTATGCATTGTGTAGGCGGCTGTCAAGACTGAACACTCAGACCAGCCCAGCGTTGGAAGTGGGCGTGTATACACTATTAGCCAAAGCTCCTTATGTCTGCCTAGTATACTCTGCTATAATTTAGCAGAAACAATAGGCAGGGCATGTACAGTCAGAAACTACTGAAGGTGATCAAAGATGTATTCATTCTAAAAATCAAAAGTTATTCTGCATCACTAAAGATAATGGCTGTGCCATATTTAACTGCTGTTTTTTTTTTTTTTTTATTCAGCATGAGTGTCAGCAGCAGTTATTTGTGAAAATTGTAGGTTTGAATGTTTTGTGAACCAGAGGTTGCATGTATCTGAGCGTAATTTCCACACTTTCTGTGCCCCTGTGTCCATGATACCTTGATGATTGAAAATGGATGAATAAATGAACATCACCACAGTAATGCTTCAAAAATCAACCAAATAAAAGTTTCAATAAAGCTGATTAAATACTTAGAATGTATCAATCTCGCGATCTGTATTGCACTGAAATGGATTCAACATCCAAGAGTAAGCTATGTCAAACCTTTAACAAGATTCTGTTCAATCATGAATAGAAAAAAACACTTACCGCCAGCTTCCCATGTTGCACTAAAGATGTTCATGAGGGCATTTTCATGAAGATTTCTGTTTCCTGACATGCTGCGTTTAATAAAAATAAACATTGAAAACAAGACAAAGGCTTGCAGAAGAGCAGTTATGAGGTATTAAAATATTACTCATATAATCGCTGTGCAATACATATTGTTTACCGGTGTCAACACTTAAGCTGGATAGTTATGTTCATTAGTGTGTTCTGTGCAACTGTGTCCAGGGAGATTATGCTAGCTCTTTTTGCTAATATAGGATGACACCCACACTCCAAGTCTCTCATATTACTGTATGAGTCATATTGTCCTTGCTATTTCGGTCTCAGCGGTGTGGCTTTGAGTGTGTGCGTGTGCGAGTGTGGCAAAGGTTCAACTTTAGAATATTTTGCTCCGTTTCTATGTCTTCTTAGAAAGCATCTCATTAATCTCCATATTCTAACATGTAGGAAAGAGCAGAATACATTCCATCAACGTGATCAGCACATTAATTAATGAATGCACAGCAATCAACATGTGTCAGACAGATAGGTCGTACAGCTCATGTCTTAAATGGGACATTGCATTTAAAATCATTGTTTTAGATGAAAAAAAAAAAAAAAAAAAAAAAAAAAAAAAAAAAATATAATATATAATATATATATATATATATAAATAAAAGAAAAACAGGGAATTTACCTTATTAACGTGCAGAGCAGAGGAAGGCAGACGCCTGATACAATATTACATACAATTCACCTCTGCTTCTGCTCTAATGAAGAATTCTCCAACTACAAACATTGTCCCTTATTTGCACTCACCCAATATCTTGACCGCTCACCCCAGTTTCGCAAATGAACTACTCTTTGTCACTTTATCCACACACTTGTCTTTAACAGCTTTTCCTATAAGCTTTTATCTATAAGTACATCTTCAAATGCATATGAAAACCACTTTGGGCGAGCTAAAATTCCTGAGATCTGGTGTATCCCTCTGTTTGCATTACAGGTGTAAAGGGGCAGTTCATGCCAAAATCAGAAATGCATATTTAGTTTTATTAGATCCTACATGAGCCTGTTCACAACAAGGTCTGTTTATTATCATGATTATGATTTATGTAAAGAGACAACTTTTTTTTTTTTTTTTTTTTTTAGTTCTTCAAACGTAATTTTCAACGACTTGAGCAACACAAGCCGAGTACTACATAGTCCCATTTTATTGAAGAGAAGGCAGACAGATCTCTATGGCCAATAACACCATAACTAAGCTACTCACAACACAACATTCTGCATTGTTAAATAGCACTACAAGTAAGAATCATACTTATTTTTGATTTTGGGCCAAAATATCCCTGAAGAAAGGGGAAAAACATGTGGAGTTGATTGACAGATGTAGAGAGAGAAATAAAAAGGAACAGTGATAATAGCTAGAAACTGTGGGAGTGTGAGAGAAAAAGAAAGTGAGATAATCACAAAAGTTTGATGTAAGAACAGCGAGACACAGCATGTAGAGGGGTTGAGTTCCAAAGTCAACAAGAGAAAGCTTAGGATAAGAAATGTGAAAGAGAAAAAGAGAAGTACAGAAGATGATATTGAAAATGAACAGGCCGGTAAAGACAAGAGCACAGTATAAAACAATGAGACAGACAGAAAGGCACTGGAACCATTAATCTGACAGTATGATGTGGTACACTGGAACAAAGAGTAACAAGAGAGAGAAGTGGAGTCCCATCACTCATGGACATGAACATGCTGAAAGACATAGAAGATCAATTGTGCATTATCTCAATGTGCTTGACCAAGTAGAACAAATGAAAGACTGAGCCCATGAAGGTGTGTGTGTAAATGCAAAGAAGAAGAGAGGTAGAGGGTTAAAGAGGACCAAAAAGTGGTTCGGGCAAGGGATGGTTTAGTTGGGAGTTGTTTATGGGAAGAAATAAAAGATTGACTCAATGGGGGCAATTATAATGAGGCAAAAGTGCTGAGGTTCTCTGCTTTGCTTCCTAAAATATGTGCCCCTAATTTCCATTGTCATCTGTTGTAAAATGTGTGTGTATGTGTGAGACAGAGAAAGGACTGCACATATTTTGTAGAGGTATAGGTGACGTCCCGAAGAGAGGGGCCTGAAGCTGCTCAGCCAATCAGAACTTGTGTTCACATTTATTATCTCTCTCTCTCTCTCTCTCTCTCGTCAGTTACTAACATCAGTCAGGTTACGGGCAAAATAAAATCAGCCAGGCAAACAATCTTTCCCTAATTAACTAGCTAGAGTTACATCCACATCATAACCAGCCTGCCAGTACGTAGGACAGTCTGCCCTTTAGTCTGTCAGTCAATCTTTCTGTCTGTTTGGCTCATACAGAACTGCAACAAAGCAGAAAGAGCACTATAATCCACAAGATCTACTGGTAAATTGCTGAGGCTCAAATTGCCATTTACTTTTGTATTCCCGGAGATTGGGTTTTTAGCCTCGTGTTCAAGAGTGCAAGAGCTGGAAGAGTGCTTGGAATGGAAAAGCAATTACTGGATATCATGAATGTGGTAAGTATAATACTGACAGGCCCAATGCTTGAATGGAATCCCCAGGCCGGATTCAGATTCTCCACATATTAATTTAAAGCACTGATCGGTGTCACTTCACCATCCATGGTGCAGAGATTTGGGATGTAACTCTGTACAACACATTTTGGGTGAGCAGTCACTGTCAGAAACAATATGTGACGTATGCCAATAAAACAGTGCTATTCAGTGACCAAAATGACTTACCACCATGAACTTATGATCCATGTTTCATGTTTTCATATCCTGATTCAAACATCCAGCTACTGCAACAAATAGTAGGTTTGAAACATATCGGATCAAATAAAATAAAATAAAATGTGTTTATTATGTGAAATGCTGTGTATGCGCCTTTTTGACATTTAAGTACATTAAAGATGGCCTCGTTGAAGTCAAGTGACGGACAGACTTATTTAAACCTGTGCTTCTGCTACTCTGACATGTCAATATGTCATCCATGAACAGGGCATGTTGTTTTTATTAGGTTTATTTGGTTGTCTAGGAATGAACTCTGCACTGATTGTTGCCTGGTCAAGTCTCTGATCAGCGCATATCAGCAAGTGTGGAGAACTGTATATGCATTGGGGAACATAGGCAACAGGCTTGTCATGCCAGGAAAGCATTCAGCCCAGTAGTGTTGTGATCAGATTGGATTCCACTGTACAGCATGGCATAGAAGTAAAAGTGAAAATGATACAATATTGTAAGATCGGGCAAAGTTTTAATATAAATATATATAAATGTAGTATACATGTCCTGATATAGAATTAAAACCTTATAAGATCTACATTATGTGTGAGTGACAACTGGATGCATTCAAACAAGACTAGCACACCACCGCTTTAGTATTACACTAAGGTGGTGGTGAGCAGAGACTATGAGCCAAATGGCATCCAACTTGCCATTTTCGATAGAAATAAAGAGAGATAGAGACAGACTGATGTAAAAGCTTGGGTCAGTGGCCCTAAGCTTCAAACTACTCGAGCATCTGTTTTGGACGTGTCAGGGACGCCTGTGGTCAGTTTCCGCTCATTACATGCATAGTGTCTTTTCAAGAAAAGCATCCGTCTTCACAGGAAAAGTACAGTACAGCTTTAACTGTGCTGTGGCTGGAACAATCTAACAAACAGTAGGAAAAAAAATGTTCTAACTGTGAAGGTTTAAAGGTGAAAAAATAGAAAGAAATTGGGTTTAAAAATACTATGATTGAGCCTAATTTCATGACAGTGTTTTGGTTTTTTTGACACAGGTTTTGACCACACAGGCTTAGTGGATAGGGAAGGCATTAAAGGTGTACATCTACTTCTA
The DNA here is from genome assembly GCF_027596085.1 of Anoplopoma fimbria. Classification (NCBI taxonomy): domain Eukaryota; kingdom Metazoa; phylum Chordata; class Actinopteri; order Perciformes; family Anoplopomatidae; genus Anoplopoma; species Anoplopoma fimbria. The sequence goes on along the minus strand of NC_072449.1, from coordinate 9,527,046 downwards.
TGTATGTTTGCTTTTAGATTCTACCACACTGACCTTTGGTTGCAAAATGTTTGAAACTGCTGCAAAACATCTATTATATACACAGTTGGGTCTTTCAGCCAAGCAATATAATGCAAAACACCTTCCAGACAGGTCAATAGTTTCCATAATGCACGGCTTTCCAACTACTATTTATTGTATCGCCAACTCTTAACTGAGGACCAACTCTTAACTAGGGACCTATTTTCATTATTTCATATTTATAGAGCTCAATTTTAATGTAGAAACTGTCATTTGTCGAAAATGAGTACAGAAGCAGTAGTACCAGCTATTTTAATTCAATAATATTCTCGAGGAAGCCCTAGCAAGTAAACATAGACTGATGCATCTTCTGAGACACTGGTTTGATGTGTCTGAACTAAAACAAGATTTCTGGTGGTTGGCCTTTACATATACACTATGTATGGTATATTTGTAAAATAAAATATCCAATATAAAGGTTTCTGTTTGTTAGAATAAGAATTGCACTTAAATTGTATACACAACCTTTCCTTATCCTAGTAATGTCAGATGTGCACATGCATGACAAAACAAACACTTTTATACACTTCTCAATAACTCACATAACTCACGCCTAGCCGCCTGTAGAATCACAAATATGCAATTTAAGAGCATACAAAAATAACACACAAACACAGGCATTTCAACACAGACACATCACATTACCATAAAAACGCTGACAAACATCTACCCTTGTATGTCAATTGAAGCACCTAATCTCTTCAGTGCGTTAAAGCAGAAAGTCTTAGTAATTTGATATGCTACAACAGAGTGACACTGCCGACATCACAACCAGGATCCCAACAACAGCTGATGTCTTTGAATCTTCACAGTTGACCTTTTCGGATTCTTTTACAGGAATATATTTGCGATTGAGTCCTTCTGTAACCTTCATGGTACAGTCCGCGATATAAATATAAACCCATGTATGAAAATTGAAAATGTGACCTACTATCACACCCAGAATTATAGAGTTGGATTTCAACCATTCAGCTCAAACTAGTCAAGCAATTTACCTTTGTCGGTATACACACATGTAATTACAACCGTCAAAAAATACTATTCGGCCTTTTAGATGTCAACAGCTTTGACTTAGTTCTATTTTCCACAGGCTTCCTTCCCTGATGCGACACCATAGTCTAATTTCTACATTTCTACATAATGATGTCTTTTCAGACCAGCTTTTCAATTACTGCTGCCAGAAGAAATGTTGTCCCTGGATTGCCAGGTCAGGAGAGAGCAAATCCCACCATTCTGACACAGTTTACTAGACTAGTCTCATTGCTAGCCTTACCAACCCCATCGTAGTAAGATGGGGCAGAAGCCACAGCGGTTTGCTGCTTCTTCCACTGGCTAAAAAAAAGGACGTTCCAACAAAGTGGAAGCAAGTCCACCAATGCCACAGTGGCACCAAGAATGATGTAGTTTGTGGTGCTGTTGAACTGTATTACATTATAAGAGGGACTTCCGTTATTTAATCTACACTTATTGATAAAAACGGAGTGGAGCAAATAATAGATGCTGCCAATGCTGCTAGTAGACACTGCATCAGTGTTTATGACTCCCTCTTTCAGCATAACTTCTTTATCTCGGTCGAAAATCCCAAAAACTAGCCAAAGCCCAGAGCTACTCTTGCCACATAGAGGTCAGAGAGCTGACCCAGTTTTTCCTTTAACTAGGTTTATTCCCTCTGTCAAAAACTGGAATGAAAGGGCAGACATGTCAGGGAGGAACTGAAAAGAGAGAAAAACAATGCCATTGCCTAACATGTCCCCCCAAAAAAAACTAAGACAGATTTTGTTGCTACATGACACGCTGTGGTCAATATAAGCCAACAACTTTGCCCGGTGGACACAAAGCTTATATCTAACAATTTATAACTTGTAAACTCATATGTAAAATATAATGTTTTTTGTTTAAATAATAGTTTATATTTTCCATTAAGTAATGACAAATATATGACTTATGATTCAGCACTGAAGTGACTTCAGGTCACAATGCACATTCTGCTAAATATGAGTATTTCTGAGGGGAGTAGATGTAATGGCAATAATGCTAATACACTAACATCATTCAACTGCAGTCAGTGGACCCTTATTTAGTATGTCATGCAGTGCTTTTTATCCAACACTCCTCCACTGTTGCACCAAGTACTTACACCTGTACTTGGAGAATAAAATGGCTGCCTTCCAAGCTGCATGGTCACCATATCCACCGTAGACACTGGCACCTTTATTGCTAAGTCACTTACTTACTTTTTGTACCACATGTTCAATGAGCCAACCAAAGTACAGTACCAGTCAACAGTTTGGACACACCTTCTCATTCAACTACTTTGAAGAATCTAAAATATAAAACATATTCTGGTTTGTTGAGCATTTGTTTGTTTACCACATAATTCCATATGTGTTCCTTCATAGTTTGGATGTCTTCAATATGAATCTACAATGTAGAAAAAAAAATAAAGAAAAACCATTAAGTGAGAAGGTGTGTCCAAACTTTTGACTGGTACTGTATCTTGGTTTTATGTAGTTAAAACATTGGTCTAGATCAAAAGTATGATTCACTTCATCACCTTTCAAATTTATTAATGGCGGTTTGGGTTTTAAGCCTTCAGCACAGTGAGCAAGCAAAGTACTCAGGCAATGCTCTGCTTATGCTCTTAATATTGCAGAAATACAGTGAACTACAGATGTGGGATTATAGATTATATAGATACTTTTTCACAACAAAAACTATCATTCTTATGATAAATCTGATGGTTATTTTTGAACTATTATGACACAACGACTAGGTGGTTTTAAATGAGATGGATCTTCAGAAGCTATCAGAGTGCATGTATCAGACACATTTGAAAGGAGTTCCAACTGTTATGTATCCACCAGTATTTTCAAATGGTACCTGAGACATGTATTTGGTTTATGACTATCTAGCTGTCACAGCTTCAATCTCTGTCACTGTAGCCTCTGCATGTCGGTCAAACTGACAAAAACTGGCCAAAACCCAGAGCTAATCTTGTCACAGATATGTCAGGGAGATGACCCAGTTCTTTCTGTTTCCGAGTTCATTTCCTCTGTCAAAAACTGGGATGCGAGGGAAAACATGTCAGGGAGGCACTCTTGGAGGGAAAAACAAAGAGCAGTGTCACTGCCTTACATTGTCTTCTGACAACAACAATCTGATCACTGTGTGTAAATGTGTCACAGATAAAAGTACAAAAGACAATTACTATCTCACTCTACTGTTACATGGCACCCTAAAATGGCTGCTGAAGCTCTGATTCATCTGGATTTAGGCCAGTTTAATCCAAATGTACCAGAGACCACCAGAGTGCTTGCAAACTACAGTTTATGGGCTGTCTCGCTACCAGCGTTACATGATATTTCACATTTCATTACATCACATTGTTTCACATTGCATTTCACTGACTCAGTGGAAAGAGGCAAAAATCACATCTGCCTTAAGATTGAGATATATGTTTTAGGCATAAAGCTGACACATATTGTCTTTTCACAGCTGTTGAAGAACTTATAGCTGGTTTATCAAATATGTCACCTTTTGGTTTGGGGATTTATGTTGCAGGCAGCTTGGCCATTCAAACCAGAGGACTGGAACTGAATCAGTTTAACTTTAAAGTACGTTTTGAGTCTCCTGGTCTCTAGCCTGTTAGTGTTTCCAGCCTTGTCTTGCCTCCCCTTCTGGCAAAGATGGGGAACTCTAGGGGAAGTCATTCAAGGCTAATGAAAATGAATGAAAGAAGAAAGACGACAGATAGATAAAGTTGAAAAATTTCAATGCCAGCTCCCATGAGGCGCCAACAAGTTTCCGCCCTCTCCCCACATGTTTTTCCTTGATTGTCTTATTTCCCTCTGCTTTGTAGACAAAAGCTAAGTTGGAATACAACCTGAATGAGGTGGTTGGCGTTTACGCTTACGAGACTAAATTTGAAACCATTAGTCTCTATCTCCCTTGCAGTGTGTGTGCATGTGTTTGGGTTTTCTGATTTCACCCCATCCTCACTAGACCTCCCTCCATCATTCTCTTTCTCCTTTTGCCATTGTAATTTACCCCCAAAAACACATTGAGGCAGCAACTAATGTTCTCTCTTTCCCCCTCTCACTCTTTCTCTCTGTCTCTCCCTGTCTGTAGCTCTCCAGGGAGAGCAGTGTGTGAGAATTAGGTCTCTCAGCAGACGTGTTGTGGATATTTTTGCTCCGACAATTCAGGGCCATACAGCAAGCAGAGAGAGAGATAGTGGATGGGATGGTGGGCTTGGAGACTATACGTGTGTTTCTGTGTTTGTGTGAGTAAGAGACAGAGAGAGAGACAAAGATAGACAGACAGGGAGAGAGACAGACAGAGAAAACGTGCCAAGGCACACAGGCTTTTGGCGAGGACACCATCTGGCCATGGGCTCAAAAATTCATCAAGCGTGACTGCTAGAAGATCAACAAAATATGCATGCAACAAAAGGTGCACACACGCACACAAACATACACCAATGCAATAATCATTGGAAGTGGTCTCATGGGGTCAATTATCTGATTGGGGCCGTCAAAGCTTTGTGCAAATTGTTCTGGTGTAAAAGATGGGAGCTCTTGTGAAACTTTAAAAACTGTTTTATGTAGTAGGTTTTGTATTGTTGGGCTGAAAAATGTTATTTAATTGAAGTGTCTTGGAAATAATATTCACACTACTTTGGGGTAGACTGTGTAATATGCCCCTTTGATGTTGTAATTTGAGGCATAGTGGAAAGCAATGTATGGCACATCGGTAAAAGTTGATGGTTAGCAGCTTGGTATCCCAAAGGATTATTGGAGTATTCTGTGCACCAGTATTTATGTCAGGATTCCATGTGATATTGTTTATTGTATGTGCAGGAAGTAGTGTGCCCTTTATGTAGCGGGGAGGAAATCAGGGTGTGAAGGTCAATTGCAGAATTGGCATGTAATGAGTCCAACAAAAGTTTTTTTTTTCCCTAACCTTAACCAAGTGTTACATTTGCCTCACCCACCACCACAATCTCTTTCTAAATATCGTTGGCATTGGTTGTAAAGAAATGTTGATCATGAGCCAAGGTTTTGTAAAACTTTCCATTTTTGATGTTTTTGTCTGGCAATAAGGTGAACTGGAGGCATTTCATCTCATTCGTTTGACTAAATGATCAAGTAATCAGACCAATTAATTCAATTTAACCTTTCAGAAAATGTATTATATTTCTGTAGCCCTGCCTAAATAATTCATTTCGATATCAGGATGTTAATAGTTTTTACACAAGTTAAGAATGTATAAGTATTGGTAAAAATAGATCCATATGAATAAAACAGTTAAAATAAGGGAATCATAATCTTTACAGTTCAAAGGTTAGAGTTCATGCAAATGAGCATAGTTTGGTTAATATGTACATGATCCAGCATGTGTTCAGCCCAACACCCTAACTTGTTAAAAACATAATATGTCAATCTTTGTATTTCATTGTTTAATTGGATGTTCTAAATCTAACAGCAAATCGAATCCCATTCTCAAGTAGAGGGGCGGGGCTTAGGCGTACGCGGCCAGGGACCAAGAGAGAGACCAGTTTGCAGAGAATTATCACCGTCCAGTGAATAGTGTAAGAGAGCAAATTGTTCATAACTTAGTGGTTGACGACCAGTTATCCTATGGTTTGGACTTTTGTGATCTACAAGAGACGGACATTTGTGACTGTAAGAGAGAAGAGGGGGAAGTCTCCTTTGGACCACTATGGAGAAGTGTTTCCCGCTTGTGCGTGTGCTGCTGTAGACTGTTGCTGCTGTTTCTTCTGCACTCTGCCTGCCGTCCATCACCCAGCTTCTCCTCACCTGCCCTTCTGAATAGTCCATGGATTTGTGAGTACTGACAAACTTGCACGTGCCCTTTTGTTTAATGCTTGTGTGAACAAGTGAAGCGGCCACAGCAGTTTTAGGCCTCAACGCTCTCAAGCCACGACTCAGGCCTGCAACGGGGTTTTGGTTATATTTTGGTTAAAGCTGTAGAGTGAGTGTATGTGTGAGAGAGTGTGGGTTCACAATGTATTGATTGTCACATGTTAAAGATGTTCTGTCTGCCTGGATGGTAACCAATGAAGATTCCAAAAGAAGGATTTACTCATAGCCATTTTGTGTTTATTAATATGTCTATTTACATTCATTTTATGAGTCATCTGCAATAATATTGTTTGTTGTACCTGCTTTAATAAATACCAAACATTGTGTGTTAAGGCATTTAAAGTATATTTGGTTTATCAAAGTTCATCACAAATAAGCTAATTCATGTTTTGGTAATAACTGTTTAAAACAAGATAAAAGGACTTAATAGAAGGCAAAGACCTTTTATTTGACTTCCTTAATTCTATTGGAGGCACCGCCAGTCATTTCAGTTTTCAGAATAAGACGTACTTAAATAATTCATAAGAACAGGTAATAGCGCCGTTAGGTTTAAAACTGTACCCAGGACCCCGCCCATAGTACTACTACACCTGGCAGATTAACGTAATACTATATAGCTACATGGGATGGGTGTTACATTTCAATATATGCACATTGACACCCAAGCCCGCAAAAAAACAGGTTCTTATGGATTAACAATAGTCATAAAGCTGGTAGCTGTGGTTTGGGTTTAAAGCGAATCAACTCAACACAATGTACTTCTGCTGAATCTTTTATTTTTCCAGGAAGTACAAATTGTATACAATTCTCAAAGCAGGCTTTCTGTTAGTTATTTTGGAGTACAACGAGTAAGACTAGCAATACAATTCAACTCTTTCCATATCTGATCAACATAATAAATCTATATAGCCGTTTGTGTGGGGACCCCAGGCCCCAGTTGCCTCACTTACAAAGCCGTTAAGTCTGTTTGGTTTTTTTATTTTTATTTTTATATAAAAATCAACCAGACTGCAGGCCTATTTCACCTTTATTTCTGCTCCAGCCTGGTTGTGTGACGCAACTAGTCTATGCCATGGCATGATGTCAGGTGTATTGCTCAGGACCCAAGGGAGCGCAGTGTTGTGTGTGAAGTTGTTTGTATGAGCCCTTTTCGAGTAAGCTGCAAGCAGCAGCACCACAGGCAAACATTCTGCCCATTCTGAACAGACACATTATGTTTTGAACAGCCACTGAACTCGTTGTTTTTTAACTTAAGCCTATTTGGTACATATGATTTCGTCCATGTAGGTCTCTGCAATGCTTTTAAACACTTTCGCACTTGATGACGTATTTTCTAGAGCTGTGCTGTGATGCAAAGCTTAAACCGTACATGAGAAAAAGGGTGTCAACACTAACATACCAAGGTGATCTGCTTTTATATTTCCTGATGTAACTGGTCCAGGTTGTAACTTTTCAGTGTGATCTGAGTAAACTCTAAATAGGCTGTAGGTGTGTGTGTGTGTGTGTCTATGTAAATTCAAGTATCAAGGGACAGAGAAGATGCATAGGCAGATACATATGCAATGCAGTGACAGGGGCAGATAGGACAGAGTGTGCTCCATTTACTATACTATATAACTTCACTTTATTTAATTATCTAATTATGGAAGTAGCTAACATGAATCCCTGCATTAACATAGGTACCAATCCACTTGGTGTCTTTTTGTACACTGTACGGGTGTCTCAAGTTTAAGTAACAGAGCAACTTTTTTTCCCCCTTAGTTTTAAGCTCTATGATGGTATCTGGGGTGAGAACAGAGACACTATGAGGCTGTCCTTAAAAGTGCAATGTTCTCATGAGACAATGACACTGACTTTCTTCGTCTCAATGTCAGATTTTGGGTGTGCGTGCCTGTCTGTCCGTGTGTGTGTGTGTGTGTGTGTGTGTGTGTGTGTGTGTGTGTGTGTGTGTGTGTGTGTGTGTGTGTGTGTGTGTGTGTGTGTGTGTGTGTGTGTGTGTGTGTGAGTGAAAGAGAGAGAGTGAGAGCACTTGTCTGAGTTTTTATATTTGGATGCTCTTTTGTCCTAAACCTCATTCACACTGTTGGGCCAATCACTCAGACGTGACCACATCAAAGTGCTGCTCAGCGGCCAAAACACACACACACACACACACACACACACACACACACACACACACACACACACACACACACACACGCACACACACACACACACGCACACACACACGCACACGGAAAATTCACCAGATCAAACAGTTTGACATTTAACTTATTTCTGTGGCCCACTATATTTGCAGTGACTAATCCTATGAGAGTCTGCTTCTACATTAGAAATGTACACTGTGGGTTGATATTACAAAGAGCACATGGGGGTTTAGCTTAATTTCCACTCAGAATTTTCTCCATGCTTCAATCGGCCAAAAAAAAAAAAAAAAAAAAAAAAAAAAAAAATCTTTAGTGCTGCTAAAAATGAGAGCATTGTTCAAATTGAATACAAACATGAATTGATCTTTTTCAAAGAATCTTTTAAGTTCTGTTTTCCAAGTCAAAGTTTTCCCCAGCCGCTGCTTCTTAAAGCCTAGTCCAGACTACATTCTCACTCTGGAAAAACATTACAATTTCAAGGCCTGGCCCTGAACTACAAAGAAAACTTTTTAAGGGAACACAAATGCAGATTCCTCCTTTTCACACAATGCCCTTTAAAGCCTTATCGTAAGCTTCTTGTGGCTGTCTGTCAGCACCCCTTACACATTCCTCTTAATTAAACTGGAATGCACAACCCATTGAATATATTATATCTAAAAAAAAACTCAACATTATAAAGTTTGTCAGTCATCTCTGCAATGTTGATTCAAACTGCATCATCCATTTTTTTTTTCTATTTTACTTCTCAAGCATTATCAAACATTTCATTTTTGTTTGAATCTGTTGGGTTTTCTTGGTTGTCGTTTTTTTTTTTTTCCAGCAGGTGATGAAAATGATCTGGGCTTTCCATAAAATCTCTTTGTCTCAAACATCAACAAAGTATGCAACACTTCTCAAAGTACAGACAGAGCTACAGAGTTCTGAATTAAAACAACATGTCATATTGTGTTCCTTGCTCAGGGGTGAGTAGACAGATCCACTACAAGAGATGAGATACATAGCTATGTCAAACTAATAAACACAATTCTGTTTTGTGCTTTTCCTCCAGTGGGATATATTAGAATACAAAATATATTAGAATACAAAATCCATTCATCAAAGCAAGGTACACACACGATACTCACAAAACCTGTTTTCTTTCAAATATATTGAATGAATCCATTCTTGTTTGCCTGTGTCGAATGTAAGTCAACTAAGACCAAGTCACATCCTTTTGGCCGCGGAAAGGAAATCTGTCAGACAGGCAGTCACGTGGACTGGCACACAGGCAGCGCAGGGGTACACACTGATATAAAAAGCAGTCAGCCAAACAGGCCATCAGGTGGAGAGACTGGCAGGCAGGTGGTCGGGTTGGCAGGAAGCCAGGCGGGGATGTAAGTGGACAGCGAGAAAGGGCCAACCAGCGTTCAGACGTATTGACTCCCAAGCAGTGAGGCAGACTGTCAGGTGGAGAGACAGACACACTGATAGAGAGGGAATTATTTGACTGTGCTCCCCGCCCATCCCTTGTGGTCCACAAAGGACTTAGGCAGGTGGCATGAGGTATGTCACCGAAACCCCTGATGACAAGCAGAGAAAGGATAGTTGAGGGTTTTCAAATGGTGACAACTAAAAAAAGGGAGGCAGAAGTTTTTAATGGACTCCAAACTTTTTTACCCTCTTTAACTTTTTCTATGGCTTTAAGGTCACAGTGTACAGTCAAACTCTAAAGTATATTTTTTTTAAGAGCCAATTAATCACATATTTGTATTGGGTTAAATTGTTTATGTTGGAATGGCATACTAGGTGACTTCTGATATTATTTAAGTTTTTTATTTCGGTTTACTAAAGTATGTTGTTATTTATTTATATTTTGTTATTTACAACATAATAGTGCCGTAATACAGTTTTTTGTGCACATTGCAAGAAAGTTTTGAATCGCTACCAGTTTTGGGCCGAGTTTAGTGTGTTGTAATGTATAGTATGTAATAAACATTAAATATATATTTGAACATCAAGTTGGTAGTGGACTCGGTGAGAGAACATTGGGTGGTCACAAAAAAAAATGGCATTAACTAGAACACAAGTCAGAACTCAAATACTTTGTAGACTAAGTGGCCTTGGAACTTGAAGCATGGTAAACTGCAAATGAAATTGTCAATATACCAACGATGTACAAGGTTATAGCAGTTATAATTGGGCATTTATAATGAAAGTGATATTCCTCTCTTAGCCAGAGGTTTAAGTGATGTAGCGACCAGCTAATACGTAACCAAATTAATTAAATGTAAAACATGTAAATATTTACTTGATCCAAAACAGTTTGTCCCAATCTTTTAAAAGATAGTATTTGAATGATCACCACACTAGGACCTGTGCCACATACTGTAAGCTGGATTGAGTGAATGAATGACATCCCTCTGCTGGATGTGCTCTATGGGTGCATCTCCTGACTCTTCTCCGTTCAGGGTGTGGACGTGGCTGAGCAGTGCTGACAGCCATTTCCTTCCTCCCCATTGGCCGCAGAGCTGCTTGCTGTCCGTTGTCACTAATGTCGCTTCATCATGGAGTGATGGCCTCAAAAAGGTCAGCGATGACGAAGTTGACTTTAATGGCCATTACGATGTCCAGACAAATCAGTCAAACATTTTGACTTGACAACGTTGTGCTTTAACTGTCCTTTTTCGTTGTCAGGATTACAAATGTCTTCCACAATGACAGACATGCCATGTTACAAGAATGAGACATAGAAGCTTTTCATGAACCGCAATCAACATAGTTAGGGTTTAGAAAACCCAACATACTTAGCAAAGGCTATGGAAAGATTCAGGTCGTGATTAAAAGAAACAACTGTTTATTGTTGGTAGGAGATCGACTCCTCCCTCAAGGGGTTTTATGGCAGTATGACCATAGGAAGAACAGCAATTATTGCCCGCTGCAACAAGTGGTAACTTGTCAGAAAAAAAACATAAAGGACATATAAAATGTATGTCCACCAGTGCTGTTGGTTTTCTGGTTAAGAAAAGTTTCTTTCAATCATTAATTTCAATATATCAATTGTTAAATCATGTTGTGCTGAATGCCTTTTAACTCAAGAGGTGTTTATTTGCATAGTTGATCAAATTTAAATCTTTATATTTAATACCAAGATTTTATTTTACTTTGTTGCTGCCCCCCCAAAAAAAGAAAATTGAAGCTGGGGCATTTGTTTTGCTGTGACTTTTGTCAATATCCAAATGTTTTGCAGTGTCCCGCAAAGTGGAAATTCCAACCGGTTATCTCATTAGCCCTGATCTGTAATCGTAATGTTTCTTCTGCTTCATAGTGACAAACTCTGACCAATCCATGTCCTCTGAGCTGAATGGAGGGGTTGTAGTGGCCTCGTGTCAGGCTGTCTGACACTATCTGACAGGCTGAAGGAGTGAATGACGGCTTTTCATAAAGAAGAATGGCAGTTTTATAGACTACCAGCTGCTCCCACACCCCTATTCCCTAACCTCCCATACACTGCTTGTGTATATGGGTGTGTGTGCGCTATGCTTCAGTGTATTGTTGTATGGGTTTAGGTTGTCTGTATTTGCTTTATTTGCATTGGGACAGTTTCAAATAAACCGATAAAAGTAAATGATTTGCATTGTTACACATGTTTGCAATGGTGATGCCCAAAAGCTTATAAATGTATTCATGCATTCATGTTAATGTTTGGTTTGTATTAGTGTGCGTAGTTATTTTAATGTAGGACACGATCTGGATTCCATGTAATATCACCGACTCTGAATTACCCAGCACTTGGGAAATCAATTTAGAATATTAATAGAATGGTCTCCATTTAGGTTGACAACAACGGTGCAGATTCATTCATTTAATTTCCTATATACCCAGATGTTGAGAAACTCCTCAGAACGCCTCAAGCCTTAAAACAAAATAGAATAAAGTGCCTGATCTCAACAGGGGTTATAAATGGAATACATGTTTATTTATATAATCTCAGAACAGAATCATTTTTAGAAATAATCCTAAAAGGCCAGTGGAGACTGTCGGCGGGGTTATAGGGGACAAGCAAGGGCTTTAAGCTGCATCCATGGTACCCCTTTAGATAGATTTCAAATATCTGGCCACAGAGAGAACACATTGCAAAGGCCACCACTTCCTCTACCTGTCATAAAATAGCATTAATAATAAAAACAAGTCAAGCTTAATGTCATCAACTCTGGTTGCTCTGTCCTGCCCATATGTCGAAGAATATCCTGCTGAATGTGAAACAAGCCTTATTAGACTACCGATTATTTACACAAACTCTTTCTACTTCACCGTGCTGGAGAGCAAATATAAACAGCGTTCATAAAAGGCAGTTCTTACTGCATCATAATATCACAGCTTTACTGTAAATTGCCATAATTATAGTAATATTCTAGGGTTTCCGTGTTCCAAGCAGAGACACTGCTGGGAGATGTCAACTTCCCACTGCAATCAGCCCCCCTCCCCCTCCACGCAGAGAGCCCGCAACAACTGGTGGGAACGTGCCGGTGGGTGTCTCGGTCGTCGTGCTTGTGCGCTGGCTTGTTGCTCCCAACGCGGGCTTGTGTTGCCCGCTGGAGGCGAGGCAGGGGAAGGCACGCAACAAAACAGTGGGGGGGGGGGATGAGGAGCTCCGTATTCGCCTGTCTCCCCCCCCCCCCCCCCACCCCGTCTGCTGTAGCCGCGGCCACCCTCTTAGTCCCCGCACAGCAGAGGGAAGAAGTGTGGGCACGGCCAGCTCCACACTTTGCCCCCCAAAAAACTGATCATTGTAAGATTCATCTTAATAATAATAATAATAATAATAATAATAATAATAATAATAATAATAATAAATATAAGTGCATGTAGAGACAGTGTTGTCGCGTCCTTGGTGTCATCCACAGGTCTGGCAGTCTCACCCCCCCCACCCCCGCGCGCACCCCTATACATAAATATATCGATTCATATTTTTTGGTTTTCTTGATGCACGTCCACGCTGAGAATGCCCGAGCGCTCCTCACCCCCCCTTCCTCTGCTTCCTCTCCTCCTCTCGACAGCATCCAGAACTATAGCGCAACCGTACCCATCACTCTTTTTCCTCCTCATCCTCTCCTCCTGTCTCTCTCTCTCTCTCTCTCTCTCTCTGCTCTCCACTGCGTCTCTCACCCCTTTTGCACCCCCCCCCACACACACACACACACACACACACACACACCCCTCTCCACCTACCCAGCTCGGTCCCTCTCGCTCCTCTGACGCACGACAGGGAAACGGACCCGAGGAAAGCAAGAAATACATTTATAAAAAATAAAAAATTTTGAAAAAAAGCAGCAGCAGCAGCAGCAGCAGCTGACCCAACCGTCGATATGATCCACAGACTCTTGCTACTGCTGCACCGGACAGAGACACGGTACTGACAACAACAACAACAAAAAAACCCGAGAGGAGAACACTCTCACCCGGCTACACTGTTGTTGAGTGCTCGCCCGGAGGGGGCGGCGGCGACGGTACGGCGGAGGAGGAGGAGGAGGAGGAGGAGGAGGAGGAGGAGGAGGGGAGGGGAGGAAGAGGAAGTGGACGGGCACAAGTCGAGGGCTTGCATTTTAAGCAAACTGTTTAGAAAAAAAAAGAAAAAAAGAAAAAAAGAAGGAGGTAGAGAGTCAGAGTCACCCGAGAGCGAGAGATCGCATTCCTATCACGTCTCCAATCCTCTCTTTTTTTTTTTGCCTCAGCCGCTGAGAGAGGGTGAGAGAAGGGGAGAGGGGGAGGGGAGAGAGAGAGAGAGAGGGAGGGAAAGAAAGAGAACGAGCAGAGAGAGAGAGAGAGAGAGAGAGAGATCTAACAAGATTCACACTAGTGGTCTTTTTTTCCCTGATGCTGTCCAATTGCAGTGCGAAACTAAGGTGAGTGCTTAAGCTGTGTGTGCTGTCCATGAGTGTACCGAGAGGGGAATTCGTATGCAGATGTGTGTGTGTGTGTGTGTGTGTGTGTGTGTGTGTGTGTGTGTGTGTGTGTGTGTGTGTGTGTGTGTGTGTGTGTGTGTGTGTGTGTGTGTGTGTGTATCGGTGTCTCTGCATTGCCATGGACTCCAAAAAGCGGCAACGAGCGCTCTCCGTACATGAAGGATAACGGATCGTGAGGGTCCGTCTGACTGATCAATAGCCCGTTTGTTCTTTATTCACCTTATTTATTTATTTCATTTTTTTTTCTTTCCTCCCCCTGCCAATGTCACGACGAAAGGCTTTTTTTTTTCCTGCATTATACTCGGCGTGCTGCTCTCTCCGCTGTATTGACACGGATGTTGTTTCTGGGGTGAATCTCGGTGACCGGTCCAGGATAAACACACGGGCTGGTCAGATGTCGTCGTTTATTTAACGCAATAACTTAAAGTTCGATATGAATTCCAGATTGATTAGGTTGCATTGACAGCAGCACTTTCTTTTTTTTTTTTTCTTTTTTCTTCTTAAATGTATGTAAGTAGCCAGCAGCCAACACGGTGGGTTTTTTTTTTGCATCCTCGGCTCATTCACATGCATCTCTCTCTCCCTCTCTCTCCCTCCTCAATGCCCTGTACTCTCTCTTTCCATCTCCCCTCTCTCTCTCTGATTCCTCCTGTTCATCTAACGGCTCGGTCAACCCCCGCTTCTCTCTTTTTTTCTTTCTCTCTCTCTCTCTCTCTCTCTCTCTCTCTCTCTCCCTCTCTCTTCTCCCTCGCAGCCCGGCATCGGACGGTGATCGGGACGCACCGGGCAATGACAGAACACATCGCTGGAGGACATGTGAAGTTGGAATCCCGCTAAACTAAGTAGGTATAGCACCTGGTTCCGATACACCCAGGGGAATATAATACGGCAGCGTTGTTTTTTTTAAATTGCTTTAAAGTCGTTATTACTTTTTTTTTTTTTTTTTTTTTTGACATTGCATCTGCGCTTTTTTTTTTCTCCATCTCTACCGTGGAAGCGGAATCAATAAATCCTGGAGGATTGCGCACGGAGAGGGCAGTGAGAACAGTGCACGGTGCGGAGATCGTGCTCGAGGATCTTTCTTCTTTTTTATTCCCCCTCCTTGGTGCGTTTTACTGTCACGTCCTTTTTTTTTTTTTTGGGATTACAATATATATTTTCTATCTTCTTCCTCTTTTTTTTTTTTTTTTTTTTTTTTTTTTTTTTTTTTTGGGGGGGGGGGGGGTCTTTCCCCCCCCCATGTCGCTTGGCTTTCGGTTTCAGCACCACGGACAGCGGCTCTGCTCCGGCTCACGGTCTCACTGGGCGAATCTCCTCTGGATTGTCAGCACCCCTCGTATGAACGGACAGCACTGTGTGTGTGTGTGTGTGTGTGTGTGTGTGTGTGTGTGTGTGTGTGTGTGTGTGTGTGTGTGTGTGTGTGTGTGTGTGTGTGTGTGCGTGTTAAAAAAAAAAAGAAAGAAAAAAAAAAAATCACAGCCTACAGAAAAAAAAAAAAAAAGATATTCAGGGATTAGAGGATACTTTGTACGTGTGTGACTTTATCCCACTTAACACCGATGGAGAGACTAAACGGACTCCTCTAATAGTATTATTATGATAAAAATAGATAGTTATTATAATTCTAATATTTATGATTATATTCATTATATTTTGTATTATTATTATTATTTTTTTTTTTATTTTCTTCCATTGGTCCTCTCTTCCTGGATGTTATTATCTATTTCTAGGCCGGCCGGATACTAAATCACAGCCTCGTGAGCTTCTCCAAACAGCAGCTTCGCCCACTGCGCTCTTCACTTAACCCGTTGCTTCACTCATCCTCCAATGGCATCTCCAATTGGAAAAACTCAAGAAGAAGTTGACTTGTTTTTTTTTTTTTTTTTTTTTTTTTTTTGGGGGGGGGGGGGGGATCATGGCAGGATCAGTTGTAACGTTTGTAACAGTTGTAACAGTTTCCCACAACTCTTTGGACTTAATCAAAGAATATGCAGTGGGAGAGTAGTCTCGGCTTTGCCCGTTTTCTGCACGTCGGAACAGTGGCGGTTCTATCTATTTATAAGTAGGGTGGCCCAGGGGTGGCAACAGAATGTCTAGAGGTGGCCACCAAAAATGTCAGTGTGTGCACAGCTCGTAGACTTTTTTTTAAATGTGTAAATATTCCACTATTAATTGACAAAAACATAATATGCTACATGCTCACAACCGTTGGTGGCCAAGTCAAGTAGGCTAACATTAAAATGATGAATAGATAGGACATTTTTTACTACAGCCCCCCTAAAAAAAGTTAACCCTAAACCCTGCGTTCCATCTTCTTCTAAAGCATCTCAATTATATCTAGTACAGCATACATTATATCATCATTTTTAAGGAGGCAACAATATGTATTACAATCTCCAGGTTCCTAAGCCTTTTTATATCCATTTTATGTATTGCATATATTACAATAATATTATAGAAAATACTCTGACCTGTAGGGAAAATATTTTTGGTCATGGATCCATAACAAGACTATCAAAGAGCTGACAAGTCCTTCATAAGTATAATAGTAATGATAACAATAATTATGATATAATTAATAATAAGCTGGCTTGATGAATGCTATGAGCTTGATAACAAGCATTGAACTGAGTGAATGGATGTTTGAGCAGTTGCTATGAGCATCTGTATTGCTGATGATGGATTAACATTGGAGTTTTATTTGAAATCCCCGTACGTCTCAGATACCCTTAAGGGTGACTTGTGCGTCATAATTAGATCCCAAGGGCTGCGACAAAATGAGAGCTATTGAAGACCTGGGAATGAGTCCCGGCTGTGTTCGGCTGAAAAGTTGTGTCCTGGTCCGGTGCTTGCACGTGTTTATGTTGCTGCAGAAAGTGGAGTTGTTGTTCCCTTAAATGCAAACCAGCACGGCATCAACCATACAGGCACAAGTAATGGGTCGGCCAAACACGCGCCCCATAGCGTCGTGAAAGCCAATGATGTGGAACAAATTTTGGGTTGGCGTCTTGGAAAGCCAATCAGATTGCAGGGTCGGCACCGGCCACTCCTCTAAAAATTGTGGATGCGTCAGAATCATTGGATCTATTTTGACAATTTTTTTGACAATTTTTTAACCCTTTTATTTTTTTACATCTTTAAACTGGTCAAGTTGAGACCCTGTATTTACAATAATGTTTTTAATATCTGATTTTTATGAGCTATAGAGTAGAACATATAAAGATGTTGACATTCATTTTAACAAGATTGATGTTCAGCAATTCCCTTGACAGTCCTCTTCTTGTCCCACTAATGGTCACCGAGCTGATACCTATTCCGTTCCTCTCCACCTCCTGCGATATATACTCTCATTTACCGAAAGAGGGATTGAGGTCCCTTGTTATGTAATAAATACATCAGGGGGACAGTGTCTCCTTCTTCGCTACCAACCCTACCCACCTACTGTTGCCTTCGTTTATTCACGGTGATAAGCATCTCCGAGGTGATTTATTGCGACCTTACCAGCGTGTCTGCTCTATAACAAATGACAATTCCCCGCATATGCTGTCGTTAACTGTCTGGATGCAGAGATTTGTTTGTGTTGCTAGGTATCATATGACCCATTCAATAGTGCTGGGTTTATATATTTTTTTTTAAAACAAATACCCAGCTATTGACACAGCGAAAGTATTGTCTCCAATGTCATGCTGTTATCCACTGCTTTTCATTCCAAAGCTGTTTTCCATTCTATTAAAACTAATCCACCCTTCCTCTCTTTCTCTCCTACATCTGCTACTTCTGTGTGTATTCCCTACCCCCATTCCCTCCCTCACATCCATTTTCTCTTCCTCTGTTCTTTGTTGCAGTGCTGTGAAGTGGCTCTGTCCCTGGAGCCAAGACTTCATCCCCTTGGTGTCAGCGAGGATGCTGTGGGTTACCTTGCTGAGCACCATAGCCTTAGGATGGACCACCCCGATCCCACTACTAGAGGACTCCGAGGAGATCGACGAGCCCTGTTTCGAGCCCTGCTTCTGCGAGGTCAAAGAGGGCATCTTCCATGTCCACTGTGACAGTAAAGGATTTACAAATGTCAGCCAGATCTCACAGATATGGAGCAGGCCGTTCAAGCTCAACCTGCAGAGAAACTCCATGAGGAAGCTGTACTTTAACAGCTTCCTCCATCTCAACAATGCCATATCCCTTAACCTGGGTAATAACGCCTTGCAAGATATCCATGCGGGAGCGTTCAATGGCTTAGGAATACTCAAGCGGCTGTTCCTACATGAAAACAAACTAGAAGTTTTCCGCAATGACACTTTTCTGGGGTTGGAGAGTTTAGAGTATCTCCAGGCGGACTACAATGTTATCAAACGGATTGAAAGTGGTGCATTCAGGCACCTTCACAAATTGAGAGTGCTCATACTAAATGACAATCTGATCCCCGTGCTCCCAAATTATCTTTTCCGGTCTGTGTCACTCACACATCTGGACCTGAGAGGAAACAGACTAAAGACAATGCCGTATAAGGGCACGCTGGAGTACGTTGGAAGGAGCTTAATGGAAATCCAGCTAGAGGAGAACCCCTGGAACTGTGTGTGTGAGATTGTCCAGTTAAAAACTTGGCTGGAGAGGATTCCTTATACAGCTTTGGTAGGTGAGATCACATGCGAGTACCCATTCCACTTACATGGGAAAGACTTACGGGAAATCAAGCGCAGTGAACTCTGTCCGCTGCTTTCAGACGCAGAGATTGAGGCCAAGCTGGGAATTCCCCGGATCCCGTTCAGCAATGAGAACACATGGCCTACTAAACCTTCCTCCATGCTCTCGTCTTTTCACAACACAGCCTCTTCTGTGGAATACAAGGAAAGAGTTATCAAGCCCACCAAACGACCTCGGCCCACAAAGAACCCTCCAACCCCTCGTAGCATGCATCCAGGCATCGACCGGGCCCCTGTTGCTGGCTACCAAACAAGGCCTCCCATCCCAATAATTTGTCCAGCTGGATGTACTTGCAACCTTCACATCAATGACCTGGGACTAACAGTGAACTGTAAAGAGAAAGGCTTTCACAACATCTCTGAGCTCCTCCCGCGGCCCCTCAATGCCAAGAAATTATATCTCAGTGGGAACTTAATTCAGAAAATATACCGATCTGATTTCTGGAACTTCTCAAGTTTGGATTTACTGCATTTAGGGAATAATCGGATATCCTACGTCCAAGAGGGCGCCTTTATCAACCTGCCAAACTTGAAAAGTTTATATCTGAATGGGAATGACATTGAGAGACTCACCCCTGGGATGTTTCGGGGGCTTCAGATGTTGAGTTATCTTTACTTTGAATATAATGTCATACGTGAGATACAACCCAACTCCTTCTCCCTAATGCCAAACCTCCAGCTGGTTTTCCTCAACGACAACCTGTTACGCTCCCTCCCCAATGACGTCTTTGCTGGCACCAACCTTGCACGCCTCAACCTCCGAAACAACTACTTCCTTTCCATGCCTGTGCGTGGTGTTCTGGATCATCTGACCTCCATTGTCCAGATTGACCTCCATCAGAACCCCTGGGACTGCTCCTGTGATCTCATCCCCTTCAAGCACTGGCTGGAAAAGCTCTCCTCTGTCATTGTGGTTGGAGACGTCATCTGCAAGACACCTGAATTTGCGTTTGGAAAGGACCTGCGTTTGCTGGAGGTTGAGGTCATCTGCCCCGAGCTCAAGTATTCTTCAGGCCCATCCCCTGCCCTGCCTGGTGGGGATGACCTCACCACAGGGCGCTCTGACATTGGGGAAGCAGTCGGGAGAGGGGCTGTCCCGCTGTCGGTCCTCATTCTCAGCCTACTCATCCTCTTCATCTCCGCTGTGTTTGTTGCTGCGGGGCTTTTCGCCTTTGTTCTTCGTCGCAGGAAGAACCTTCCCTTCCGGAAACGTTCCGAGGTAGATCTGACGGGGATCCAAATGCAATGCAGGATTTTTGAGGACCCGCCAAGGCAGAGCTGCGCTGGCAACACTGGCACACCAGAGAAACCGACATCCAGTATGCACACACACACTCACACTAGTCACACGCACGCCCATGGTCACGTTTATGATTACATCCCCCACCCTGTGACTCAGATGTGTAACAACCCCATCTATAAGCCTAGAGAGGGGGAAATAGCAGAGGAAGACAGAGCGCAGTTTTCAGAGAAGAAAGACAATGGCAGCGGTAGCAACAGTAACTACAGAACCTTATTAGAGAAAGAGAGAGAGTGGACCATGGCCATCTCCAACTCTCAACTCAACACTATCGTCACAGTTAACCACTCCACAGCTGACATGGGAGGATTTCATGAGAACGGAGGGCTCTGCCCTACAGTAATTGACAGTCAGAGGCCCACACCAACAGTGGGCTTTGTAGACTGTTTGTATGGGACGGTACCCAAACTAAAGGACATGCATGTGGCGCATGCGCACCCACCAGGCATGCAGTACCCGGATTTGCAGCAGGATGCACGGCTGAAGGAGACATTGCTTTTCACGGCGGGGAAAGGCTGCTACATCGACCCGTCCCAAAGCGATTACCTCGAGTCAAGGGCCAAACTTCAAACCAAGCCGGATTACCTCGAAGTCTTGGAAAAATCGTACCGGTTTTAACATCTCTGTCCCATGGAGAAAAAACAAAAACACAAAATCAACACATTCACTTTGCCACCCTGAAAACAAAAATCACCCCAAAACCAATACAACAAAAAACAAACTTGAGAGAGCAGCATGATATAAAATACAATATTATATTACAGTTACCACAAAGTTTCCCCCCCAAAATCTCTTTGGAGGAGAGGCCATTCTCAGATATTTCAATGAAGTGCCTTTTTTTCAGAGTAGCCAGCAATGTCAACAGCCGTTATTTTTATAATATATAAATATCTCTATATGCCCAAGAAAGAGAGCAAAAGTGGAATGAGAGGGGCACCGGGGAATAAAACATAAAAAAACATCCGTCACTAGAACCCCTTTTCATGGAGTTACCAAGATGCGCAAGAAGCAACGGAGCTGGACGTCTCCCTGACTTTGGGGTTTCTTTCTGTACTCTGTAACACCTGACTAGGATGTACAAACACCCGGAGGCCGTGCACATGAAGTTTTTAGGAAATGATCGAAAGAGAGAAAAAAATACATATATTAAAATGAACTGCAGTTTGCTGCATGCACTCGCTTTGGTGCAGGAAGCGAGGGGATTTACTCAGACTATCACATCACATAATGAACAGAGATACTGCAACACATTTACAGTTCAGTGTTCTATTTAATTTTTATATCTTATTAATATGGTTATTACTATAAATGAGGACGTCTGTCTATATCAGGGTGCTTCTCGTAAAAAGGACGCGCCGACGCACGGATGGTAAAACATTTGTGAATATTATTATAAGACAACGCTCGAGGTTTTCTGGATATTTCCACGCACTTTGTTGACACCCCTTCCATTGCTTCTGGATTCCCCATCGTCATCCACTAACGGCTTTGTAGGAGGCACTTTTAATGTTTTCTCTCTCACAAAGATTTGAAGAAAAATGTGCATATATTTATTCTGTAATTTCAGTGAAGAATTTAATTGTAAAGGTAATGTTAAATCAATGTATAGTGATTATGCGTCTGGTATAGCCTTCTTAATAAAAACAAACTCTTCAATCAAATGATGAAAGGGTTGATGCCACGGGAAGCTGTGTGTTGAGCACTATTGGCAGGCTGTGTATTTGGTGTCTTGTTAATGGCATGTAGGTGCTGTGGCCAACCATCATGAGGTAACGCTTCTGGAGATGGGAGAATAGCTACTGAACCAATAGAGTGCTAGACAGAAATGTTGTAGAGGGCAATTACATTTAAAATGAGTTCAACTGCTTTATATTTTCGGATTAGTAGCAGATTAATTTAAGTCATAGGGAAAGGGTCAACTAAAAGGGCAAAAAAATCTTTTTTTTGTTTTATTTTCTGGGAAATATAATCACCTTCCTCTGTTTTTGGTAGTTCGGCTTATGATCTTCACCTGCTGGATACAATAGTGTACTATCTTTATTTGCCACTATATTACTTTTCCTAGTAGGATGTAAAAGAACAAGTCAAGTGAATTCTGCAGATTTTGAAGTCGATAATTTGACTTGATATACCAAATCAGTGAGGCACGCTGCAATTTTAGTTATCTTAACGGGTATCGCTGATGTAGGCCAATACGCAGTAGTTTAGAGGGCGAATGATTGGGTGTCGCTCTTTGAATTTGCACATGTAATATCTGACTCCTTCCATAGTAGCAATGTGGATTTATTCCACTGGAGGGCGATAAAAAGACTTTCAGATTCATTGGGTGTTTAGTATTTTGGACGCCGTTATAATGTAATGCACAAAATGTTTATTTTAAGAGATCATCATGTCACATATTCTGTACGAATTATTTTGAAAAATATCTATACATAAAAATACCTACAAGTGTCATAAGATTTTTTTATCCATTCCAGCACAGTTTCATGCTTTCTTTTCACGTGCTATATTTCAACCAATTGACTTGAAAACAGGTCATTCTGGCTGCATCAACAAAATGAAAAAAAAAAAATTCCCTTAAGATAAATGAACCTTCAATAGTCTCTACCACAGCAAATAATAATTGTTTAACTTTTTTGCTGTGATTTTTTGATATCTGATATTTCCATATCCAAGCCGGAATCATTCTTGGGACCAAATAGTACATGTAGACAAAAAAGGTTGAAGCAGCTGCGGAGAAAATATGGTATTACAGGTCGCATCATTAAAGTGCTTTTTCATTTTTCCTCTTTCTGAAGTGAAATTTTAATTTGGGAAAAATAAAATGCAATCTTGATGTCTATACATTTGTGAATATCTATGGAAAGGAGGGTGCAGTTCTGTTTTGTTTTGAAATGGGCACGACGTGCCCTTTTGCTTTGATTTCAAAAGCTTTAAGAGTGATGATCCCTCAGTTGTAATCGGGTCTTATAGTTTCTCATGTGTGTAAACTTACACTAAATGGAAGACATGTAGCAAAACCACATACTTCCCTTTTAAATGGGAAGGCCCTTTGCTAGTTTAGAGCAGTCATCATTAGTATTGATCATAAAGGATTCCAGTCTAAAAGCTTGCATTCTATGAAACATTTTACCTTGTGCTGTATTCATGGTTTCATTTCTTTGACAATTATTGTTGCTGAAATGAGTGGAGGTCATCTTCATATAAAGCCTTTGTAAGCATGGTAGCATTACGTCGAGAAGCTGTTTCCTACTCGCAGAAAGTTTCACACTGCTGTACCCCCCATGTTCTGCTGCCCCACCTCATTGCTCTGCTCCTTTTTTTTATTTTATCACTTGTGCACTCTGAAACACACAAACACAAACACACACACACACACACACACACACACACACACACGTTCTGCCTTCCTTTCCCTGACCAAGAGGTTTTTCAGTGTGCACTCAGTTTGATTAAAAACATAATGCATCACTCTGTTAAGCCCCAACCCTCACCATCACCCCTAACCCCCCAAATGAATTAATAAATAAAGTTTCGGGATCATTGATGATATTTGCTATAGTCCCATATCTTGGTAAGAGCGTTTAACCTCCACTCCTGTCACCAACCCACCATTATATTTCACAAATGAGTGCTAGGCTTTGTCCCATCACACCATGCTGAGTGGTTTTATCCCAATAAATCCTCTTGTTATCCTGCACTAATATCTCCAAGTGATTTCATACTTTGGTAGAATATTAGACAATGGCAACCAATAGGATTGAAGGTTGGCTAAATGTTTCTTTTTTGTGTGTGAAATGTAAACATTCACTGCTTGTTTGAATCCCTCTCTATTCAGTCAGTGATATTTGAATTTTCGCAGTGGAGTTAACCTTTCCTTCAACATCTCTCTTGAGGTTTGTACATTGGCAAGACTTCAGCACGGTAAATGAAGTGTGTGCCTCCCTGTCTTTGGCTTTGTCCGTTTCCCTATGACTTTTTTTTTTTTTTTTTTTTCCCCTGTCTGTCTTTCTCTTTCTCTCTTTTGTCCACTTGTGTGTTCCTGTCTATCCTTATGCTGAGTTTGTATTGTGATCTTTTTGGGGGGTTTCACCACTCTGGAACAGGTCTGTGGCTGGCTTTGCAGCTTCCCTTATTTAACTGGGGTCAGTTTTTTCTCCCCCGCTAGTATAGGTTTTTACAAATTAACCAGCTTCAAACACAGGTTTGTTGAAAATAAACTATTTGTAGATGTTGCCTGTCTTTGGACTGGTAAAGGTTTATATGCATCTCCATTTCAAATCCTTCAGACTGTCTTCTAACTTCTATGGAAACAAAATGTCTGCCATGGCTCTCTTGCACACTCTTGATCCTTTCATTTTTTTATAGAACGCGGATACTTGAATGACCTTTTCATGCATCAACCTACTTTATTAAGATACATTCTGTGGTGGGTTTGATGGTGTTGGGTTGACAATAAGTCACTATGCTGTAAATGTCCTGCAAACCCTTTGTCTTGAGTTAGATTTGCTCTCAGTTGAAAAATAAGAAAGCTTGACCCACTTTCCTTCATTCCTTTATCTAAAGTGTCATTAGAACATAATGCAGAAAATAATCCAGCATCGCATGCCTGTTAAAACAAATGTAATGACACATAATTCTATATCAATTGGTTGATTTAAACCTTAACCATGACATAGCTGTTTCAAATTAGCTCGTTTTAGAGATATGAGATACTATAAGCCTATTAGAAAAGCTTCTGAAGGCTCTCACTGCAGCTAAGAATTCACTCTAGCCATTTGCCATAAGTAAATATAAGTGCATATATTTCATGTTGAGTGGAATCGGCCGCCTGAAGGTGACTGTTTGTATTACCGTTTAACTATTGAGATGGTCCCCAGAAATGTTGTTCTATAGATCTTTTCTTCTGTCCTCTTTTTGCTCAGAATATTGTTGGGCCTCTGGTTGCTGTTTTGCTAGAAATGTGCCTGCACTGCATAGCGAAAGAGGTGTGCTGTCAGTTGTCAGTGCACCGAGGTGTGTCTGTGTGTGCGCATGCTTGTGTATGTTTGTGCAATGAGAGACACAAAGAATGCCAGACGGAAAGATATGCAGCCAAACAGACATATACGTCATTGAGGTGGCTACATTTCTGCCATGTGTTTCTGTTTTCTTGTTTTTCACTGCACCGTTAGTGTGTGTGTGTGTGTTTGTTGATGGGTATTTGAGAGTCTTAATTAGCACCAGACATGATTTGGAATGGCAGCGCGGCATGAATAGCAAGAGGAATAAAACAAATGGGAGGAAGAGATCAGTTTGAGAGCAATATTGATGGGAGGGAGAGCACAGACAAGCGGCTTAGGGAAGGGTGAGAAAACATGGAGTTTTCGGTTGAGGATTGTGAAGGATGTGCCACTTAGAGAAAGTAGGGATTCTTTGTGCTCTTTTGTTGCTGAAATAATCCATAATTGTCCAATTAACCAAACTGAGAGTCCAAAGCAGAGAGAGAGAGCACATTATGAAAACACTGAGAGACGGTTGTGAGCACTTATATTTAGCATTATATGTACGTGTGCAAGTGTGTAGCTGGTGTGTGATATGCTTTCCCTGTTTGGGAAACAGGGAATTATCTCCAGTGTGCTGAAAAAGCCAATCTGTCTCTGACTAAGGTGCTGAAGTTGCAGTATACTGCAGGTGCTGCATACAGAAAAGCACGTTCCACTTTTTGTGCATGCGTGTATGTTTGTGTTGGGAAATGTGGGGAAGGCCTGTGTGTGTGTGTGTGTGTGTGTGTGTGTGTGTGTGTGTGTGTGTGTGTGTGTGTGTGTGTGTGTGTGTGTGTGTGTGTGTGTGTGTGTGTGTGTTGGTGTGTGTGTTTGTAAGAGCTTATTTCAGTTGTGTGTGATTATGCTGATGGCTCAACTAACTTTTGGTTTTCTTTGCAGTGTCTAAAAGTGCTGTGTATATCTTGTGCAAAGACAGGAGAGTGCAGTTTTTGCCGTTAAATGCAGGCACTACATTTGCTACTGGTGCTGTGACGAATACTGCATCCATCTGACGACTTGGACTGCGTCAATTGGGTTAATCCTCAGAGGGCCGACTGTCATTTGACGGATTTGCCACACTTAAGCCTAGGTGTTGCTAAAATTATGCTGCAATCAATTAAAAAGCAGGCACAGATGGTACATTATAGCCTACAAATACAGAGAAATCCAAGAAGGGAAGAGAACCGCGCCAACTGGTGCACTTTTGTTCGTCCTGAGATCATGAAAAAGCCTTCAACACATCACTCAACAGTGCTGCAGTGCAGGAGCTCGACTGACCCAGTATGTTGGAAGAGAAAGGTGGAGGCAGGGTAGAAATAGAGAGAAAAGGGGGGTGCAGAGGGAGAGCTAGAGGGAGAGCTAGAGTTAGTGCGAAAGTGAGAAAGGGTGGTTCTCAACCCTCTGCTACTTCTGCTGCCGTCTGCGCTGCAAAGCTCTGCAATAGTATTGTTTGCCTTGTGAATTCCGGGTCCCTGGAGATTGTGGCCCTCTCTCTCCTGTCTAAAAAGATACTGCAAGTTTGGGGGAAAAGTTGCAGTTACTGTATTTGTGCTGCTCAGCAGTGCCCTACAGTCATTGCTCTTGTATATAACAAAGATTAGCAATTTGTGTCATTATCATTCATTTCAGGGGAAGGGGAGCAGGAGAGGCATAATTTCATAAAATAAAATGTGGAGCATTGTGTCCCCGGCTGACGTTCTGAATAGACCGTCTTTGTTCCGCAGTGTGGGCCCTAGTTTGTGCTTTAGGATGGCCAGTAGTGAATTTGATCTTTATCTTATTTGTCCCCCTACTTATCATTATGTTCCGTCTTCTGTTTCTTTAGGACTGCATTCAAACAGCAATGAGCTTTGCCACTGATTATATTTTGTTCATGTAACCATTATTTCATTAAATGAGGTGACATTTGCACAAAGTCAATCATCTGTATCCTCCCCTGAATCCTAGTCTCATGGTTTTTTTTTTTTAACCTTCACATTTGTTTGTCTTTTTCCATCCATTGTTCTGCCCTGATCTCCATCGGTGCATCTTCCCATCCCTGTATCTCTTATTAGGTACACAGACAAACAGCCAACTGTTTACCTGCCCGCTTTGCAGCTAGTCAGTGCATTGTGCTCTGCTGGGTAATATTCCACTGACACCCGTTTAGTTCAGTCATGTACTCTGTGCTTTTACTTTAGCTGACATGGTACAATTGCTTTTGCAGCTAGTCTCAAGGAAGGCGACTGTATGTATGTATATATGTATGTATGTATGCATGTATGTGTTTGTGTGTCAAGCCGTGTGGTTGCGTTACCCAGGTGCATTGCTTTTTAGAGTGCGCTCCATCACATCTTTAAGTGACCAGAGAGAATGAGCGAAAATGGTTGTAATAACAGTCTAATAACTGAGTAAGAGAATAAACCAGCTTTCTGTTTGTTTTTCGTTTACAAGGTAATGAGTCTCTGCTGTTAAAAAGGCACCAATTTATTGTATTAGTGGCAACAACGTTGAGAGACAAAGAAGTACCGTTTTAAAGATAGGCATATTGACTGCTTAGACTGATTGCTTCACAGTTTGAAGACGGGCTTAAACATCTAAACTTCTTTTGAGCATTTCTTTTTCAAAACATTTCTTTTTTTTTGTTTAACAAAACACTCTCTTTAGGCATTTGAAATTCAACTATCCACCAGAGTGGTATAAGAGATTTAGAGAAAATTAAGCTCAAGATAAAAGAGAGCAATGTCTTTTTTTGTGCCTGTGTGTAGCGGTTTGACTTTCAGCTGCTCTACTTGGATTGTAAATGGTTTACTTGGCGAAGGCCAGCTGCTGGTGGCTGCTGGAGCTAATGTGCCTGCTTGTTTAAAGTATATAATGCTTCTTACGTAAAAACAGCTTTCAGCGGGTTCAGCGTTGATGCAGATTTAGCAACGTTTGGTATTCAGAGATTTAGTGAAAGCAAGATCCAGCTTTCCATTTAGATAGTAAAGCATGTTCAATTTATGCCAGCCCATAATGGCCTAGAAGGACTGCTGTGCCAGCATACTCTCAACAAATTTGAGTGATGTTGGAATTGTGAATGTAGAGGTAAGAAAAAAATAAGGTGGAAGGCAGAGGTGATAATTGAAGAAAAGACAATAAAGAAAGTGAGGAGAGGAAAAGTTAGTATGAAGGGAGAGGGCTGGGTTTCTCTCATTCTTTAGTTTGTGTTTTCAGGTGAAACAACTCAAACCAATGCTTCAAAAATGCAGCACAGACTACAGCAAAGTGTATTTGCATGTGAAATAAATGATTCATGTTTTAGCAGGGTCAACATGATACAAAGCTGAATTCATTAGGTCAAGTGAGGTGTCACGTCAAATTGAACCTTGAGCTATAGAAAGCTTTTTACACATGGTTAAGCATATGAATAAAATATATGGCATTTGCTTACACTCACACCCAAACACGTCTCATTCACAGAAAAAAAAACAGCAGGGTTTTAGACCGAGTAGGGCTGACATACATTTTTTTTTTGCAATTGTATTTGTATTACTAACAGTGGGTATCAGCACTCTTTATGTGTGTGTGTGTGATTGTGTTTGTTGCTGGCTCTAGCTGTTCGATCAGCTTGATGACTTCCATTAGCCCAAGGCTAAGGTGGTGGTGGCACAAAGCGAGGTCAGGTTAAGCAGGAGGAAGCAACTGAGGAGACAGGGAGGAGTGATTAAAGGACATACGGTAAAAGACAGAGAGGACGGAGGTGCAATTAATAGGGCCGCATTGGCAAGATAACATTACTGACTATACTGACAAAACAATTGCTTTGATTTCAATTGACAGACATTCTTCAAGTTTTATTTTCCTCATTTATGTATTTTTCAGTAAAGCTTTATTTTGTTTTCGACCCAGTTTTAGTTCAGAGGTAATTTTGTCCTTGGTCCCTTCATGCTTAAAGGCCTAGACCTTATTCTGTTGTTGTTTAAAACTCTGTCGCGACTGGTATTGATGTCACATTGAGTGAGTCTGAGTGTGTGTGTGTGTGTGTGTGTGTGTGTGTGTGTGTGTGTGTGTGTGTGTGTGTGTGTGTGTGTGTGTGTGTGTGTCATCATAGCAAAATGTGATACTGGAGATTAGTATAGCAGGAACGACAACCGAGGCAGCCTCGAGTACTTTGCCAGGTATCAGGCCCTGGACAGATTTTGAAAATGCAATCGTGTAAGATGCAGTCACAAACATTTACTGGATAGTAGTTGAAATCTAAATGTAGGCCAGGTTCGAAGGTGTGCATGTTCTGTGCAAGGTTGCAGGAAGTAGAGGGGTAGGAAGTGTGTCCAATGTGGCATCGCAGCTTGTGTGATCCCATCAAAAGATGGTCTCCTGTTTCTTTGAAACTTCTGAAAATGTAGATATACTTCTACAGCAAGCCTGGTTTTAGATGGTGTTTAAAAAGATAGCCGAGAACATGGTTGTGTTTTCATTTGTGGTAGTTGGACCTTGAAACTGTGCAAGATTCGGGATTGGGAGCATTTCCATTGCCTCTCACCAGCTCTCAGCATAGCAACAACAAGCTAACGGCTCATAGCTAACGCTGCTAATGTCGCAAGAGTGACTTCATTCTCTGCTCAGGTAGACATTACTCAACTGTGTCTTTACATGGCCAATAGTTGGTTGATGCTTAATAAAGCTCATCATGTTGAATACAGCTACTTTAATAAACACATTGTGTGTGTGTGTGTGTGTGTGTGTGTGTGTGTGTGTGTGTGTGTGTGTGTGTGTGTGTGTGTGTGTGTGTGTGTGTGTGTGTGTGTAAGCAGTCATTGCCTTTCAGCCTAACGAGACAAACCAGCGGCGGTATGTCCTCGCCCACTGACACTGACCGGATGTTATTTCTGCTTGGTTAGCAAGTGTAATGACGCATTATTGCAGCTCTACATTGCATGTGTGTATGGCCGTGACTGTGTTTATGCGTGCGTGTGTGCGTGTGTGTGTGTTTGTTAAGCGTGAGTAATGATGTGGATCCGTCGCGTGCCGGTGAGAGCGCTCTGTAACTACTACTACTACAGCAGAGAGGGGCAAAGATTTACGGAGAGATTTGCCTAATGAGCAGGGATCACTTGCATTGTTAGCGTTAGTACCGAACGATACACGGGCCTGCTTAATTAAGGCCTGACTTGCTTTTAGAGGATCAGCACTCAACCACACAGACACACACACACACACACACACACACACACACGCACTTCTATAGTGTAGGTAATGAGTATCTTAACAGTCCAACAAATCCACAGCTACCCGATCCTTTTCAGAGCCAAACATTTACGAAAAAAGGAATTACTTTAAAATGTACTTTGAACGGGTAGATCATAGAGGAAACTAGTACTACTTTAACTGGTCATGTGGATGTTATGATGATCAAGTGGTGTTAAGACTATGATGTGTATACACAAAGGACTGCATACAGATTATATAATTGATAATAGATAAGACCATGACTGTCGCAATGTAATCTGCAAATCCCTGGCCCTTAGAACACACGCATCCTGTTTGGCTCTGCCTGCAAGTGTGAACGTAGGAAGAGCATGTGTTTCTTCTAGCCACAGCTAATCGATTGTATAATTTCTGTGGTTGTGTTAAATAACGGTCTCACCAACAGGGGGAAATTGACGTTAAGCGCCTGTTTTTTTGTGTTATTTAAAAGAAATGTTTTAGTGGCGTCTGTTGGTCCACTAGCTACGGCTGTGTGTGTGTGTGTGTGTGTGTGTGTGTTTGTTTCTCGGAACAATGTCTAGAGAGTATGTGGGTTGTGGAGTGAATCCATAATGCAGCCCTATAATTCAGGCAGAATGCTGATTCACGGCCAAAAGGCATGGACAAAAGCAGCAGGTTTTGCTTAAGCACGCTGCATGGGTGTATTCTCGTTTTGCAAAATATGTGTCTCACACGTCTGTTTTGCTTGAAAGTGTATATTGCATTTTTTTGAAGATACTTCTGGCAGTGTTTATTCCCGCGTTTTCCCTGAGGGTGTATGTGAGTATTTGTATATAGACAGGAATGCATGCATGCAAGAGTGTGTGTGCGCACACCTCAGGCGAGCGAGGGCAACACCAGGAAGATCTCAGCTGTGTTTGAGCGAAGCTGATAACCCTTAAAGAAACTCAACTAGACAAGGAAGAACAGAGACCCCTGCAGTGTGTGTGTGTGTGTGTGTGTGTGTGTGTGTGTGTGTGTGTGTGTGTGTGTGTGTGTGTGTGTGTGTGTGTGTGTGTGTGTGTGTGTGTGTGTGTGTGTGTGTGTGTGTGATGAGTAAAAAAGAGAAAGTGCAAGGAAGGGAGAGCGAGTTGGATAGTGACATAGAAAACCAGGGAGGGAGGGGGGGGGGGGAAGCCCCCACCCACTTCACCCGTAAGCTGCTGTCACTCTTCTCTCCCCTATCTCCTCTTCCACCCTGGTCTTTGCTTTTCTCTCCTCTCTCTCTCTCTCTCTCTCTCTCCATCTTGCCCGGAGAGGAGAGGGCAGAGTTTGATAAGAAACCAAAAGGGGGGGGGGGGGGGGAACGACTGATGAGATGGAGAGGTGAAGAGAAGAGAGGATGGGAGATAAACAGTGAGGACACTGCAGACAAGTGAAATTACAGACACCTAGAGAGAAGACTAGAACATGAATGAGGAGAGGAGACGGTGAGGGAAAAAGGGTAGGACCTATTTTTAAATAAATTTATGAGCATGCTTAAGTGCCTCGACTGAGTAATTTTCCGGGTCCCATGAATAATGCGGTTTTCCGAGAATGACTGAGCGGTGAAGGGGAGAGCGGAGCAGGTGATGGACAGGCGGGCGAGGAGGATGGACTGTAAAATGTAAAGCTGTAACACTGTACCTTCCATCAACAGCGAGTGCAGGCAGCAATTTGGACTGGCACTCAAGGCAAAAGCCGGGGGTGATTTATCATAATTCTTTACTGGTCATTACACCAAATTATTTTGTATGAAAAAAAAAAAAATATATATGTCAAAGAGGATTTCCGCTGAGAGATGGCTGCTTCATTTACTTGCTGCACTTGCATCGGTTCTCCAAGTGCCAGAAGAGATGGTGGAAGATGAGTAGTCCGGGAGAAGGGAGGAGAAGGACGATTAATTGTGAGAGAAAAGTGAGAGCGATGCATGTGTAGCACGAGGAACTCTTTCAGTCCCTCAATGGTTTCAGAGGCAAAAACCATTCCCAACCTACAGCCAAAACTATATTTTGTTGCATCGGAGGTGGTGTCCATCTTTCTGACCAGAGTCTCTTATTCACCCACTTCTTTCTCTCCTTCTCCTCACATCCTTATCCCCCCACCTCCACGTCTTGGAGCAGCAGCAGCATCATCAGCAGCAGCAGCAGCAGCAGCTGATGGATCGTTCAAGTCGGAAAGGGTTGACAGGCAGCTTGATGTAAGAGACAGCGAGACTTAAAGACGCAGAGTTCACACGTGTGTGTGTGTGTGTGAAAGAAAAAATAATTGAAAGAAAGAGAGGAAGAGAGTAAGGTGGCTACCCTCGTCCTCACTTCCGTCCCCTCTAGTTGCCCCCATCCTTTGAACCTCTTCATTCATCTGCTGATACTTTGACCGCGTCCATTTTTCCTCCATCCTTTTTCCCCTCGTTCTGTATCATGTCAGGGTTTCCACAGAGGTGTTTAGGAGCAGCAGTAGCCTACAGGCTGGAGGAGCAGGCCTGTGACCAGGAGATTGCTGATACAAATCTCTGGCCAGGGCAGGAAAAACATGGGTAGGGAATGTGAATGAGAAACATACTACACACGGGTTACACATTTAAAGGAAAAAGGTTGATGTTTCGGGAAATACACCTATCCGCTCTCTCGCTCAGAGATGAGATTAATACCACTCTCATTTTTGCATACTTTAAATCAGTTAGCAAAGCACAAAGACTCAGTTAGCAAAGCACAAAGACTAGCAAAGCACAAAGGGAAATGTAAAAGGAAAAAATATACCTATCATCCTTTCTGAAGCTCACAAATCAATATGTGAAGTGATTTTTTTTGTACAGGGGGTTACATGCTGGAATATTTCTGGCCAGGTGCAATGACAAGGGGAGCGTAACAATGTTCCCCATGTTCATATGTAATTACCTCTTGATATGACACATTGACAAGACCTCATGTTTTATGTTCTCAGCTATGCGTGTTTCTCTCGGTCAAATGTTGAAATCACCCTCCTACAGCGAGTAGCCTACAAATGTTATACTCTTTGAAACCTGCACTCTCAAAATTTGCAGACATTGATATCTCATCTAAGGGTGTCACGATTTCAAAAACAGCTCGAACAGTACTTTCAAAATTTCATCCATCGAGGCCAAAAGCAAGATCTTTTGATTTTTTTCCTCTCCAACTCGACCCTCCACAGCTTCAAAGTCGTCACGGCGTAGATTACCAGTAGCCTGCAGCGGCACATCCAGACAACTTGGCCACAGCCGGAGTCGAGATGACGCAGAAACAATCTTCCAGCTTCGCTGACGTCACCAGTGTGGCATCATTCTGACTTCCCCGTTGAGTTTGAAGTCTGTGTACGTTTTTTTTTTAAGTGCAGCAACAACTGAATCTAAGAGGGAGGATAATTGATTTCCTGTATCTTTAACTTAAAGTGGCCCATTATGCTTTTCCACTTTTCCCCTCTTCTTTAGTGTGTTATGTATATTTTTATGGAGGGAGGAGCAGGCGATACAACAGGGAATTTCAGAGAGAGGGTGAGAAGAGGTGCTGCAGGACAGCCAGGATGAGAAAAACAAGGCGGATTATGAGCATTTACGCATGTAAACATGTTGTAACTGTAACTTGAGATAAAAAATATGCACCCAGAAAATAGCATAATAGGGCGTGTTACATTGAATATATCTAGCATTTCAAGTTTTTATCTTGAGTTTGCCCTACCGTATCTCAGCCCTTCACACAAGAGGGCAATCGTCCCGAGTGTTTACATCTTGATGGAGCGGAGAGGGCAGAAGTCCCAGGACAAACAAATAAATATAGTTTTATTTTCAGCATTTGGGACCCTTAACTGGGTGAATAAACTCTCAAGCATGCATGAGTAAACAGAAGCCAGGGTCTTTAAGAGGTTGGAGAGGACTGACATTGAGGTTGTTGCCAAAAGCTGTAGGCTATCTATGGCAGAAAGAGGGAAAGTACAAACCATGCAACAGTGGGTCACAGAGAAAAAAAACACATTTGCTTTGTATCTGTTATTTCTAGATTTAAAAAAAAAAAGAAAATGTAAAAGCATAGAGTCACATTCACATTCAGAGCTCAAACAGCCTTGAATCAGAATCAAAATCAGTTCAGTGTGCTTTAACCTCATCATTGCACAACATTTAAAAGCCAAGACATGAAACATATGAAAGATCTAAATGGTTTTATCTTGGTTGTGTGGATCAGTGGATCTGATCTAGGAACTTGCAGGGTTTATGTGTGGAGGTATTAAGTCCAAACTGTAAAGGGACCACCTGAGAGTCACTCAGTCATGAAACTCGCAGACCTTGGTGATTGGAAATGGCGGTTTCTCAGGTTTCTGCAAAGTAGTGATTTGGGACCACAGTTTGTGATTTTCTGTTTATTACTTGTCAGTATGACAGCACCTCAGCTGGCTAAATTCCTGCCAGTGTTCAGAGGCTTTTTATTCCCTCCAAACGTTTCACCTTTCCTTATTATCTTGCAAGTTTCCAATTAATATTAAGTTCTTACACTGCTAAAGTGGTTTTAAGTCATTGCATTTTTTTAAACATAATTTCCTCTCGTTGTCAAGTTTCATCTCTGGCCTCCTCCATTCATGTTTTGCCAATTTAATTAAAATAAAAATTTCCCTTCTTCTCCTTCTAAAAAAGGATAATTTGATGACATCATTTTATGACAGTTGGTTTGCTAACAAAAAAGTCACTGTTTATAAGAGAAAGATGAAACATGTTCTCAATGCTTTTTCATTGCTGTGTGTGTGTGTGTGTGTGTGTGTGTGTGTGTGTGTGTGTGTGTGTGTGTGTGTGTGTGTGTGTGTGTGTGTGTGTGTGTGTGTGTTCTTGCATGTTGTGGGTCACAGATTAGATTGGTCTGGTGGGACGTGATTGAACCACTCCTCTGGATTGAAGCAGACATCAGTAAAGCCTGACATAGCAAAGGACTACTGCTGAGCTCGCACTGCTTTATTTATCACCCCGAAGTGAGTAAGCTTGTGTGTATTCGTGTGTTCACATATTTGGGGCTCTCACAAGCGTGTCTGCATTTCACCCTGTGTGTGTGTGTGTGTGTGTGTGTGTGTGTGTGTGTGTGTGTGTGTGTGTGTGTGTGTGTGTGTGTGTGTGTGTGTGTGTGTGTGTGTGTGTGTGTGTGTGCGCATGTGTGTGTGTACCTGCTTGTGAATCAAAGAAAGTAAGAGAGGGGGAGAAAGTTTGCGTGTCCACACACATGCACATGTCGGTTTCAGAATCTGGAATCGGTCCAAGTTCTGCGTTTTCCACCTTCTCTATTTATATACATGATATTTATACCGCAAGGACAGCGATGGAGTAAGGAATGGAATTTCGATGAAGCATGTGTGTTTATTTGCCTTTTTGTGTGTGTGTGTGTGTGTGTGTGTGTGTGTGTGTGTGTGTGTGTGTGTGTGTGTGTGTGTCTATGTATTTACAACACAAGGACAGTGATGCAGAGAAGAGCTGCATACTGATTAAGTGAAGTTGAAGAGAGAGCCTCTGTGTTGGCAAGCAGAGCCACACAGCAACAACAAGTCATTCACCTAATTTAGGACACACACACACACACACACACACACACACACACACACACACACACACACACTGACACACAGACATGTTCTGATAACTCTGCATGCAGAAGCTGCGCCACAAGATGTTTTGATAGGAACATTTTTGTCCTCAGCTGCCGTGCTCTATGCTGTTTAACTTTCACCGGCGACTAATAGGTTTTTCTAATTATCGTGATATAGAAATAAAGATATGCCATAACTCTTCATGGCCTCTGATTCAGCAGAGAGGTCATTAGGGATGGAGGGAGGAGGGAAAAAGAAAAGAGCAGAATGCAGGGAGGATAATGGATAGAGGGAGCGGAGGGAGACAGAGTGAGAGTGAGGACAGTAAAGATCAATACAGTCTGTACTTTGAGAGCTAAGAATCTGCATATCATGGAACAGGGCGAGGGAGGAGAGTAGGTGTAGACAAACAGAGTACACACAGCAACTTTTCATGATGTGTGTCTTTGTGTTCGGGAGGGGAAGAGACATGGGAGCAGGTGAGAGCAGAAGGGGGATGACAAAAGTTGTGGGGAACCCGTTAAGTCATTCTAAGTGATAGGGAGAAGTATGCAATAATAACGTTTCTGAAGGAAAGATAATGGAACAATGAAGCCGAGAGAGAGAGAGAAAGAGAGTCACGCTGCTGGAGGAGTGAGAGTGACAGACCGAGAGGGGATTTGCAGTCTTTCTCCAAGATAAGCACACTGTTGTCTTTCTATCCTGCTAACCCTCACAGTCAAAGTGGCACCATGAGCAAGTGCAAACACACACACACACACACACATGCACACACACACACATAAACACATGCACGCACGCACACATAAACACACGCACGCACAAAGGCACACACAAACACACACATAACCAACACTATTCCATTGCAGCAAGCTCTTGGCACCTGACAAAAGATCACCCGCGCAGAGTTGCCATGGCAACGGGGAAATTCGTTGTTGCTAACCCATACAGCCTGACTCCCAGAATGATGAGGAAGGGGGGGGGGGGGGAGAGAAAGAGATAAAACAGCTAATTGAACTTTAAAATGAGGATGTTAATTAATCTCATGGTACAAAAATTTCATATTTATTTCTCGAGTGGTTTTTAATTCATGTTTGACCCACATGTTGATATTTTGCAACATCAATATACGCTGCAGAATGTTTGCTGTTAAGTCAGAACCATTTCGGATTGATTGGACTCGATTGCCGTGCAGTGGAATCGGAGATAATACCATACCATCGCAATCCATCCACCAGAATTTAAATAATCAGTTACATGTTTGAGCGCGTTTAATAGTATCATTGCAATACTAATACTGTAATACCGTAAATAGATATATGCAAGATGATTCTTTTGAAGTCAGGTTATCTTATTAGTAGTTATAAAATAGGACCATGACTTCTAGACATCCCTGTTTCATTAAGTTAGAGTTGATGAATAATCTAAAACATCAATGTCATCTTCACGATTTCAAAGAAGGTTTAGATCGTCTGGGAAAACCTTCAACAGATACAACTCCTATAAAAACACACATAAAACAAGAAAGATTCTGTCTCAGAAACTTTGTCTCAGAAGTTTTTCTTTTTTTCTTTTATCTTTTTTGTCTTTGAGTTTGCTTGATAGGCAGAGTCCTGATGAGTGACTACAGTTGCTGTGAACAATCTACCGGGATGCCCCTGCAATGAAATGAAGCAATGCAACAAAAATGTCAACTACTGCAATATCACACACACACACACACACACACACACACACACACACACACACACACACACACACACACACACACACACACACACACACACACACGGTATTGCATGCATAAATCTCCATGTGCAAGAAACCTACATGCGAGAAGACTAAATGTGATGTTACAGATAAAGGGCTGCAGAACCATCACCAAAGGAAGGTTCTCTTTCCAGGACGTCTGGAGGAGAGGATGAGCTGCACAACAGCACCTCTTGAGGTAACACTTCAGCAGGGCAGATGTTTGCCAGTGCAGGAGCTGCACCCAGGTTCAAACCGCTGACTGTCAGCCGGTCACACAGCTAAAAGCATGTTCATCAATCATTACGCATAAAAAGAAGCCTTGTCCATTAGTGCCCATTATATGGCTAATGTTGTCTTCCATACCTCCGCCAACAAAAGTCAGTTTCCTTTTACAAAAAAAAAAGCTCAGTATCTCTCATTACTCCACATGAAGAAGATTGTTGTAGAGTTGATCAGGTTTCTTGTAGTCATCGTTCTGGGTGATTGCAATGTGGGACATGTTGCCATGGGGATATAGATGAAGAAGAAAAAGTGCATTTGCTAAGGATGAAACAATCGTCTATGAATGACTTTGACTTTTGTTTGTGCCGTGTTTATCCTTCAATGGCATGGCTATTATGCCATCGTCGGCACATTCATTTTAAGATAATTAACTGTCAGATTATATTAACTTTTGAATCGGCGATATGCAATCTGAAAGAAATGGCTAAAGTTGGAAGTAGTCCAAAAACAAAAAATATTTTATGTGCACATGCACAGAGAGAGAGAGAGAAAAGCACGCTCTCTTCCTCTGCTCGGCACACAGATATGAAATAATGAAATATTGATACTCCACAGACCGTGATCAGCTCAGCAGCAGCAGTAC
This sequence comes from Anoplopoma fimbria, assembly GCF_027596085.1. Classification (NCBI taxonomy): domain Eukaryota; kingdom Metazoa; phylum Chordata; class Actinopteri; order Perciformes; family Anoplopomatidae; genus Anoplopoma; species Anoplopoma fimbria. Next base: position 9,488,607 of record NC_072449.1, on the reverse strand, counting down.
ATTTGAGCCCTGAACACATGAGAGGAGAGCGAGAAGTTTTCTGTCATTTTTTTTTTCTTGTTTGCTCCTCAGCAGATTCCTGTGCGATACTCTCATTACAACTCCCCCGGTTCACCAGGTCACTGCCAAGTTTCGCAACACAGCTGATGTAAGACCGTGAGAAGGCTACATTAGAAATGTTCACACCTTGACCTTCTTTCCAAAGATAGTAGCGACTGGTGAGCTTTGCACAGAACGTGAATAACAACACGCACAAATAAATAGTGGTTAATCATTACATCGGCTGCAGCACACAGCGCACTTAAAAGCAACTAGGAAAACTTAAAACTGACAGTTAACTTACTCATTAGTCAGAGTGGGTCAGTGTGTGCACGTGCTCATGGGACTGTGTGTGTGTGTGTGAGTCTATATAGTCAAAACATGCAGAGAGTAGCAGCAGGGATAGATGACATTTCCCTTAGAAAGGATGCAGAATAAGTTGTGTGTGTGTGTGTGTGTGTGTGTATGTGTACAAAGTTGTGCATATGCACTCCCCTCTTCATTCAATATGCTATTTCTCCCCCATAGGGGTCCAACATCTGTGCCATGCTTATGGGGAATACTGCATAATGGGAACACTTAGATGGGCCACCTGCATATTATGGCTTGTGCAGTCATTGGTGATGTAACAGTTACAAACACACACACACACAGCGAACAACTGCAACAACCCGGCCCAATTGCTCGATGAATTTGTCTCCTAGGAGGTTGAATGGCCATATCAACACGGACAGTTCATTGTTATGTAGCCATTTCCTAGGCTTGATTTTTGTGAGGCCCGAGGCAAAAATAATCATTTTTCCACCACTAAACTTTATTCTGTGGCGGCAGTTTAATATGCCAGGAAGGGGTTATCCCTGTGCCCATCACAAGCAATGTTACAACATGTGGGTGATGCGGTCGGAGACCAAACACACGTTAATGTGAATCAAATGCCAGTAAAAGCACAAATTAGCACTGCTAATTACATCATGTATTATTATCCCAAAACTGGGGATGTATAGATTTCATCCACAATCTCTTCTACCAGCCTTACGCACCGGCAACGTTCTTTTATTTGACAAGCGAAAGCCCAGGACACCAGGTTAATTAGAGATGGTGTCGAGTAGCATTTTTGTATGGACTGTAATTATACTCTACATAGATGCCTGTTAAGGAGGCAGCACTACATTTAAGGAAACAACTTGCTAATTGCAGATATCACTGGGGTTACATTAGATGTGAATGTACTGCAACACTAGGGTGCTTATTGAAAACAGAAAGATGTGCTGATTGTTTCACTGACAATTTGTTTTGCTAAGCAACTGCATTAATGAGAAGTAGCAGATTCACCCGAAGCGGTTCCTCAGACCATCACGGACAGATTGCTGATAGCTGGAATCAACAAAGCCCAACACTGTTATAAGGTCTCAGATCAATGGAACCTGCCCATGCACTGTATATAACAGGTTAATACAATTATATATATATATATGGAAAACAAAATGGGCTAGTGTGCATTGGACTCTATAAATGGACTGTAGAGGTCCAGGGTTGTTTGAGGTGAAACTCCATTGTGAATATGTGGAAAAAACAAAAGGAGAAGCTGGAGAACAAGCATATAAATGGGAGCACTGAATCAGTGGCTGAAACTACAGGCCCCAAGCAGATAAGGAAGTAAAAATTTGAGTGCACATATATTACTATTGTCATCAAAAGAATGGTAAGTGCTGTATATGAATTGTGCCATGAATCAGGCAATTATGTGCAGAAACTGACAGAACCTATTGTGTGAAAGACAAAGGGTCAACAGCCCAAACTCACAGTACTGTATTTCTGTACATCTCGGCCTTAATTTAAGCTCCATGTGGCTCATCATATATATATCTTCCTCGACTTGACAACTTTCAACGTTTATTCTGCACTGTATTACACAGCAGTTTGTGGGCACTTTAACAGACAAAGCTAGCCAGCACGGAGCAAACAGTGAGTGTTGAAAGGATGTCAATTTAAAAATGTATGAGAAAGAGAGAGCAGGGGAGACATGGACAAATAGATTGAATGCAATAACTAGAATTATTAGTTTGTGGAAATTAAATCAGGAATTTTAAAGGGACCTCCACACTTAAACATAGCTGCGGGCCAGCCACCTAAACTAAGAGTTTTTGAAACGGCCCAAAAAAACGTTTCACTTTCACGGTTTTAATTTAAGGGGGGGTGGGGGTTAGTGATTTAGCAGTTCAAGGTTAGGAATTACTGAATCGTGCCAATAAATCATTACAAAATGTGCCCTTATACATGACAGAAAAGCAGAGAGTTTTCAATTCTGGGAACAACATGGCAATTATTGTGTCATAACTTGTAGAGTGGCTTATTTGGATAAATGTTAATGTAGAAGATGGTGTGATGAAAAAAATACCATCATGAAAATGTCTCCTATCTCAAGTATCAGATGGAGAGTGCGCATTAGTCTTCCTGAGTGAACATTTGCTATACCTCCATATGGTCAATTATTAATAGGCCTGGTATTTATCACCGGAGAGAATGATTGAGTGTACAGACACATAGTCTGAGAGCCAAGGCCAGATAGAAATCAGTATTAATATATTTATTATATTGAGACCTTTAGAGTGGGAATATAGATGATAATACATTTTAGCAAAAAAAACGTGCAAATGTGATCCAACTCCAAATGATACCAGTAAATAGACATTTTAGCAGTTATTGGTGACCGCTGTCTAAAAAGTAGCTTTAATAATTCTGGTCTATGCAGATCTGCTATCTGGTAGACAATCCAGGTACTGATTCTCTAGAATACTGGTGAGGGTTCCCAATCATACCCACACACAGAAACACACACACACACACACACACACACACACACACACACACACACACACACACACACACACACATATATATATATATATATATATATATATATAAATAAAATCATGGTTGGTTGGCAGCTCTCAATGTTGAGTGCCTGGCCTTAAAGTGACTGGATCGATACGGGGGGAGTGAATTGCCAATTTCAGTTTGTTCTATTGAAATCGGCTGGCGCTGCATTCTAGAGGGAGAGCACCTGAAATTGGCAGTGGCAGAGTGGAATTGGATGTTCAAGGAGAGAAAAGGAGTTAGCAGAATGATCAGAGACTGACCTGGACTTCAACATCCTGCACGTATAAAACGCACAAGACGGCCTTAAGTCATCGTTGCACACATGGCATCCGAGCGAAGTTATGGTTACTGTTATGAAAGCTTTCTGCCCACTGTCTTATTGTCTCACCTACATGGACCCACTAAAACACATATACACATACACACACACTCAAACAAAGCTCATATTGGCTTTCTAAATCGTATAGTCCATGGCAATCAAGCTCTGTGCTGAAGGAGCCGATGATTGTGTCTCTAGATAGTGAATCGCTCACTTGGTTGAATCTCTCCATTCTGTTTATTTTGGATTGCATGGACTAACGCCATCACCATACTATAGAGTGTGTGGGCATGAATGGGTCTCTGGCCATAGAAAAATGTACACAGTTTAACCATAGCTTTGCAGTCCTTTCAAGCAAGACAAATTAAATCAACATCGGGCACTTTAACTACCAGACCCAGTAAACGTCATGCTTGTGACATCATGTTCAGAGGAATAACCCCTGTTTAAACAAAGGGGAGACTGCATCCTGTCATATTTAATCTCGGTTTGTGAAGGCAAACATTGGAACCATTTGCTCCGAGGCAGAAAGCTAACTGCGCGCTTTGGTTTTCTGTGGCTCCCTACGAATCCCCCATGTTTGATGGCCAGAGACGAGGTGAGTGTTGTTCATCTTTGCTGCTGACCTTCTACATGATGACGATGATTGCGGCATTGTCTTAGTGTCACAGCAGAGGGTGCGGTCATCTGTCTGCAGCCCACAAAGCCTGGGGTGCATAATACTGAATTACTGTGATATATCATTAAAATTCATTGGTTCCAGCTTCTCAGTTGTTAGGATTGTTTAAACTGTAAACTAAATACCGGTGGATTTTGGACTGTTGGTCGGACAAAACAAGACATTTGAACTTTGGGCTTCAGGACATTTTGATGGACATTTTAAAGGCCACACTCAAAGGCTGGTCGACAACCAGGTCGTTATAGGCCCCATTTACACTCGTCAAGTATCCTTTATCAAGGTTAAAATCCAAATGAGATTTCAGACACTTTCATTTAGCCATTTATATGCATCCCTTTCCGCTAGATTGCAGATCTAATTGCAACCAGTGTTTGTTTTCCTCGTCTACATGCAAAGCAGGGTATGCCCTTTGTAACACATCTGAAGCTGTTTAGTAACTGCCAAAATGCCAGAAGTAGAATAACCTCTGCACTTAACAGTTTAGCTAGCGTCAGATAAGAACCATCCATTACACAAACTCATGAACGATTATGAACAAAAAGGTCATAAGACTGTTTTATCATCTTCATAGACGACAATTCACACTGCTCTCTCATCCACACGGATCATTCAGTGGCGGAACTGATCAGGGATCAAATAAATGCTACAGCAGCTTGGCACACTTTGTGTTCAATCCGATGAATATAGGTTGCTGGAGCAGTTTTTTTTTTTTTTCTTGTGGTTTTAAAAGAGACAGAAAAATGGCTCATTTCTGTGTAACTTTAGTGTAGTTTTGGCTGCTGTCATCACAAGGACAGAGGTCCCAGACCATGAACGCATTAAGAGAATTAAAAACTATTTCCGAAGGCTGCTTACAGGCATAGTTAGTTATACATTATGGGAGGACTTAAGATTTTGTATGCATCTTGCAGAAACAATGTATTTAAAATGTTTCAACATACGGCTAGTATGGGACCAGTGAGGTGGTCTGAGACACATGAGTAGCATGGGAGTTCCAGTAGGGGATCTGCATGTGATCACATATGTATCCAGTATCATCTGTATAATGATGATCCTGTTGTATAAAAAAGACAAAAATAACAGTTAAGCTTCAATCACAGTGGATTCATTAGAAATTATATAAATCATAGTATTCATACATATATAATATGAATATTCTGTGAGTTGCTTTATTCTAGTGCAACCTGTCAACTGAATACTGCTAAGTGTGTGTGTGTGTGTGTGTGTGTGTGTGTGTGTGTGTGTGTGTGTGTGTGTGTGTGTGTGTGTGTGTGTGTGTGTGTGTGTGTGTGTGTGTGTGCACAGATGTGTAGAAGTGGGAGGTGTGCTAGCAGTGGGGTAAAGATTACCCGTGTTGAGCCACAGCTTATAAAACAAAAATACACATTAATCTTTGGGTGAATTACAACCACACACACACGCGCGCACACCCACAGATACACACACACACACACACACACACACAAGCTCTGTGGAATCAAACATGACAGCGGGATTGATTGTAACTAGCTGATAGAGGGATTTTAGGCTGCAGTTGTTTTCTCACACAAGATGGTTATCTGACATTTTATGGCTTTCGGGGTCTGCATGCTCAGACTGTAAAACACACACAAATACAATTACACACACACGCACACACACAACGCAGTAAAGGAGTGGTGAGCCCCTATGACCACAATACATCCTGTGGATTATAAGGTGCTATCTCACTTGAACTCAATAGCACTTTGCCCTGAACATTGGAGAGCGCCAAGGTAAGACTGCAGCTGCAGGCTGTCTACCTGCTCAACTCAAAAACTAATCTTTATTTTAGATTACACTTCTCGCATTTGTCGACGATAAACCACAATTTAAAATATGATACTGGGATCATTAATGTGATGCTAGTGGGATTCAATTTTAATAACTACAACAGCAACGTATTAATATGATGAATAAATAAAACCCTAATGCATTCCAAATCCTTCTTGTTACGGATACAGACTTGCTTTCAACATTATGTAGCTTGCAGATGTTTGTATTATGCAGTAGTTTTGAAATGATAATGTCGGTTGTGTGTAGCTCTTTGCTTAATACAGATTTCTAATCCAACTTTAATAATCCAATGAATATTACAATGCAGCCCTGTGAAAATGACGTCTATGGAAGGCTTAGAATAGTGATGATGAGTCGACAGAATATTTTTTTCAGTTGTACACTGCACTGATCCACAGTTTTTTGACGCCAGTCGTGAACATGATTACAGATTACAGGTGACAAACCTCCTCTTTGGGCTGACATTAACTTTTAAGGATGTGTCTCAAAGTAATCAGTGCACTACAAGCAAAAGTTCAACCAAAATATCAGAAAATGCTCTTAACTGCCTGCACTCATGGGAACCCAAACACTGGAGCCATAAAGTGCCACTGCTTTTTTTTTTTTTAAAGTGTGTGTGCATCTACAGCTATCAGAATGCCTGTGTGTGTTGGGAGAAGTAAAATGATATGCTGTTAAGGGTGAAAGCTATTTTTAGTCACCAAGTGTAAGCTAAAGGGGAAGAACGGAGAGGCTAAAAGGTTTGTACTGTATGAATATGTTTGCTTGTGTGCCACGGTGTTACACTGTATGTTTGCAGGCGATTGTCTGTGCTTCTGTATGGTGTGTGCGGGGGGGGCGGTCTTGCACACGTTTGACTCTCTGTCTCTCTCTCTTTGCCCTCGCCTGCTCTTCACAGCACATTAAACAGGAGGGCTATGAGCCTCTCATTCACCCAAATAGACACATACCCACACACATTCACCTTGTTTTTGTCTCCAAGAGTACATTGGAGTGAAGCCTAATGGCTTGAGTGATATGATGGGTGCCTTTGCAAGATTAGGCCCAGCCTGTCGGGCAGCTTTGTCGACTCCGTGTTTCTCTTTTTTCTTTAAAGTCTTGATTTCTTTCTTTTTACTTCATTGTGTTTTTTTCAACTTCACAAAGCTATGGCAGAGTCCAAGGTTAAAACACTGAAAATATATGTGTGTGTTTACTATAGCTTGCTTGTGTTTGTGTGTGTGTGTGTGTGTGTGTGTGTGTGTGTGTGTGTGTGTGTGTGTGTGTGTGTGTGTGTGTGTGTGTGTCCTGCCAATGGGGCCTCATTAAGCAGGGAAGTTTGAGACCTTGGAGACCTTGCCTTTAGTAAACTTGGTGTCATTATTGGGTGTTAATGATGTTGGCCTTTGTAATCACTCTCTCTGTATGTGTGCATTTGTGTTAGATGGGGAAAAGGCGGTTCTCACATTTGGAGGTGATCCTAATTGTCTTGTTCTCATTGATGGCTGTGATAGCCCTCACTCTCATAATTCTGTTTTTCACCGGAGAACCTGGGGTCATTAAAGATGGTAGGTGAACATGCTTACACATACCTTAAGATGCATATGTCACATTTAACACAACTGAAACAAATCTGCCCAAAGCATTCACCACGTGCCCCCCTATATTTATAAAAATGGTTATGCTAGCTAGACTCTGCAAGCATCTGCAATCATGCCTTTGGGTGATTCCAAAGTTGACTTATGCAGGCTAACTACCACCAATATATCCTGGAAACCCTTGGGTTGTGTTCAGAGTAGGGACTGTACGGAAAGGAATGCTGCCATGTGGTCACCTGAGTTAGCTGGTAATGGTCAGTAAATAGCTCCAGTACAAAAGCTGGCTGCAAGCTTAAATTCTTTCTCTAAATTTTACATGAGTCAAACTTTGAAATATTTGGATTGATTCTCCTTTCAAGTATAGTTACAAAGATATTAGTTTTCTGTGGTACTGAAAGAGGCCGGAGTTTAAAAAAAAATCTACCTGGTTATGGTCAAATAACCAGCGTTGAAATTGGAAAGGAACAGTAGTCCCCCGTTTCAATGTGAGGACAATGATAGGGGCCTTAAACTTGCATTCTCTCTACTGGCCAATAGGAGGCTACTCCTCTGGTTGCAAGAAAAAGTCTGATTGTATGGAAGTCTATGAGAGAATTACCCTTGATGTATTACCTCAGTAAACATTGTGAGTTTATGGTCTCAATCACAAGTTTTAAGTCTTAACCACTTACTATACAAATACTATACTCACTTCTTATATACAGTCTATGTGCGAAGCAGATAGTTTGGTTTGTCATAGTAAGAAAAGAACAGGTGTATTTAATAACATGAATTATGGCATGCTGACTGATAGGAATAGCTTACTGCGACAATGAATGCAACCGACCCATCGTTAATTTCAGCTGTGCTTTTCCTACAATGACATGTCAAAACATCCGATTTGAAAAGTGTCTATTAGTGAGTGCCACCATCAGCTCATTGCTCAAATGACTATAATTCTAAAACAAGCAAGCTGCTTAGTTGTCACTTTGAATTGTTGTGTCAAGTAAACATTCCATCTATTGGCAGAAACTACTGAAGCATTCGTTCCTCAGTGTCCCAACATTCCACTCGGTGAAAGAGTAGACTGTTTCCCTGATGCTGGAGCCTCAAAGGTATGAGTCAATACCATTTCCAAGAATGCAAAGTAATGTTTATGGAGAAGGTTTTTTTTTTAAAAAACACCTTAATGACTGGCTTCCTTACAACTCAATTCTAACTCCGACCATTTTCACAACTGAAATGGAGTCGTTCACGATGATTTCTGTTACCCTACTTACAATGATTACTAGAACAACGGCAATGACGATGATGATGCAACAGACATTGTTTAAAGTAGCAGCAATGACAATAATGACAATGTGGATGATAATGATAATAGCATCAAACTCCCTACTCAAACAGGTGGGATGTGAGCAGCGTGGATGTTGCTGGAGCCCCCTGGACGAGAGAAATGTTCCCTGGTGTTTCTTCCCAACCAACCATGGATACACAGTGGAGTCAGTGGAGCAGCCGAGTCTTTATGGTAAATCCCCATTTCCCCCTCTCTCTATCCTGCTCTTCCAACTCATGCGGTCTCCAAGTGATGAAAATATTCGGCTTTCTATTTAGCTTATTTTCTAATTCTAAATGCTCCACATTCCTTCAATCTGTCCGTCTGTCTTCCTCACATGGTTTTTTCCCCCTTTCCACTGACTTTGCCTTAGGCAAGCTTTTCTGTGAAATATGACATGGATGGCATATCAGAAAACATGATTGACTTTGCAGCATGCAGGTTTTCCCATTTTCTGCTTGATTTCACTGCCTTATGTGAACTCAGTTGTTGTGTGAAAGCAGGAAGAAACATTGGACATTTTCGATCAATATTTTTGGTGACATCATTTGAGTAGCTTTAGAACATTTTATGAAAAGAGAAAAAAATATATATATGTATATTTGGAAAATGGCAAACACTTTTGTAGACAAAGAGGATTATGATCTAAGAAAATAATTTATCCCGCTCTGCCTTGGTTTGTTTAAATGTAACTCAAATTTTACCATTACAGAAAAAAAGAAGCAACTTATATAAGTTTAGCGGTCTTCACATATTGTTATATTCCGCCATGGTATTCCTCAAGGCTACTATGCAAACTACCCACGCTTACCTCCAGGACAAATGTGGACTCTGAAAGCATATTGCACCCTTTGATCATACTGGTAAATGTATAACCTGGGAATACATCCATGTTTGACTGGATTCTTCTTTCCGCGCTTACATGATGTGTTTTATGGGTGCTAAAACTGAGGATCATTGCAGTTTAGGGAATGCTATGTAAGTTTATGATTAAATGTTGTATATTTTCTTTTTATCCTTTTAATGCAGTTATGTTGACTCAATAACTAATGTGGTTGGTGCACACCTCATCCAACAATGGTCTGTTCATGGGAGTAGTATCAGTCTTCTCACCCTTCTCAGGAAGATTAAATATTATATATTCCCAAAGTGTCAAACAACATTTATATAGTTCCCTAACATGTTTGTGCTTTTATTGAAATAATGAATATTAATGCAAATATAACCACTATAGTGCCACAATAAGACTACTATTTTTGTATTATGTCAACTTTATTTTGGGGGCCAAGTAGTTAAATGTGATGGATTTTCTAAAATGATTATTTTTAACTGTACTATAACCTTTAACCTTCTTTTCCCTGTGTGTTTAATTTTGCAGTGATGAACGCCAAACTGAAGAGAATGGCTTCTCCTTCCTTATTTGGGGCTGATATTCAAGAGCTGTCATTTCACGCAGAATTGCAGTCACACAATCGACTCCGATTTAAGGTAAACACTGACAGACACGACCTCTGTTATACACCTTTTTACTTGCACACAAATTCTCACTCACACATGAATACACACACACACACACACACAGACTTAGACAGCAACAGAGGCAATTGTGAGATAAATCTACTCTAGTCGAATTAACTTCAAATTGAGTTTTCTTCCAAGCATGTTAAACACGAATGCTAAGAGGACAGAAATAGTGATGTACACAACAAAGTATGAACTTGACCGTGAAATATGCAGCCACCCTCACACTGCCTGTATTGTTGTTTCTCTCCCCTCCCCTCTCTCTCCCGCCTCAGATCTCTGATGCCCAGAGTAAGAGGTTTGAAGTCCCCCATGAGCACGTCAGCAGCCTCAACAGTGAAGCCTCCGGCCCCATCAGCAACACACTGGAGATGACACACAAACCCTTTGGTCTTACTGTACGCAGGAATGGGAACAAAAAAGTCCTGTGAGTGCTCAGTAAACATCTGTGTGTGTGTGTGTGTGTGTGTGTGTGTGTGTGTGTGTGTGTGTGTGTGTGTGTGTGTGTGTGTGTGTGTGTGTGTGTGTGTGTGTGTGTTCATTGTGTATTTGTTTTGGACAAGGATATGGTTGTTCATAAGAATTACAATATCACATTGTTTTCCATCTGGACATTGAAGATAATACCACAAACAGCAGACTATACACACTGTGTCTATTCAACAAGATAATATAAGTTTCCAGACACGTACTTTATTACTCTGCTATATGTTATAATATACTACATATACTGTAGGATATGTGCAGTACTACTGTATGAATGCAGCTGTAGAAAGGCTTTATGGTACGACCATTTATGGTAGCAGGAGATTGTTATGGGGGGTTTTATTAAGAGGATACCGCAGGCCCTTTTCACAGTTGACAGGATGGAATGGATATATTTTCTGGGGACAAAACATATATGTCCAAAAATATTATAAGACGAGCTGAGCTGTTGAATATTTGATTCGTTTTCTCGCCAATTTCGCCTCTCTCTCACCGTTGTCAGTCTTTTCACACTCACCACTTAGATTTAAGAATTGTCAATAGATTAACATTGATTCTTTGTATCTAATGCAGTTATGTCAGAACTCCTCTATAGTGGTGCGCCACATAATCTCATTGTACTGCATTCTTTTCCACATAATGATGCTCACCTTGCCATTTGACATGTTAGTTTCCAACAGCAATAAATAATTACGCTCATGTAGAACGAGGCCACTTCGTTAGCCCTGGGTGAAATTACATACACACTTCCTTTAAAAAGGCATTAAACCATTATTATCGTTGATGCAATATAGATTAACGCACTTTATGAATAATAGGGCTTTTAAGGGAACAACAGCCCTGTTTGCAGTACTACTAAGTAATGCTCAGGGTTGAACACCACCACCATGACCTTATACACTAATGGTGTTTGGCACATTACGGTGTTCTGTTGTGAGTCCAAGCTGATTGCCATTTATGGCGCATGACAAATCTCCTGCAAGGCAAAAGTTTATCTTTAATCTAGATGAGTCAGAAGGTTTTTGTTTTTTTATGGGAAGGTGAAAGCTTCTCATTTAAATGTAACTAACTGAGACCTAGTTGCTGTCTGGACAGGTCCTTACATATTGCAGCAACAATGCATGCTTCCTTTCTTTGCATATTAATTATATGGTGTAGAGCTAAATATCTGAGTTTTTACACTGATTTTGAGATTGCATTTTCTTTGTGAAATATAATATCACATGACAAACTTTGGCATGGTGTATTAACCAGCACCGTCTTTCCCAACACCGCAAATGACCTTCAGCCAGAGGCAGGGAGATTGCTTTTAAGATTAGCAGCTATTTAGTAATCAAATTGCTCTAACTTTGTTTTTCTTTCCCTGCCGATACAGGGCCACATGTTAATCACCACTATGACTCTGTGAGTTTTGTAGTGTATTCAGCTGATAGGTCAGACTTTGGGTTTTGAAGAGCTTCTCTTTTTGTTAAGTATATCATTCATTCATTCCAAAAGGTGAAATTCTCTTACAATCATAGTCGTCTCCATTGGGGCACCACCTAGGAACTCACCTTACTTTTGAGGTCAGGCAATGCTCTCTGCCAGTCGCAAGAATACAAAAACCCATATCAAAACCCACACCAGCAGATTAAATCATCTCACAGGACCTTTGTAAAGTGTTCACTAGCATTTAAGTAGAATACCAGCATTTCCTGAAGGAGGGCTGAGCTCTGTGACCCAGAGTCAGTTTCAAATGGGTTCGTAATTTAACCTATTACAACAGGTTTAACTGCATGCTCTAAATTTAATTGTATTTCTGAACTTATAGATTTTTTAATTTTTGACCTTTTTGGAGTTGTAGTAAAATAATTTGGTACAGCAACCTTCCACACTGCAGTTTTGGCATCACTTTGATCTAATGGTGCTTTGGCGACTGTAAGCGTTATTAAAAGCAGTGCATTGCATGCAATATGTTTTTGATAACAATTTAATCATCAATTAATTATCACATGAGCACCATATGACCGCAAAAGAAACAATAAAGTTGAGTGATGACAAGGTTCATAAAACACTTTTTTACAACATAAAAATGTACCTAGTCATCATTAAATGTTTATTAAAGTCTCATTTGTCTAGATATCCATCGTTCCAATAAAAGACGGAGATAGTGAGTGTGTGCACACAGGTTAATGATACTTCCAATAATTCTATTCTTTGACCTTTCTGGCTAATGTGTGGGCATTCACTTCTCGTAATAAAAGCTACTCATGAGTTATTAGATTCCACCACTGGACACAAATGTTAACACTCCTGGTCATCCTATTGACTGTGTAAAGTTACAACTAGCATCATCTTATGATTACAAATGTAAATGGACAAACAAAATATCTAAAATAAAAAGTATTTTTTGGGTCCGTTTGGGTTTTTGTTTTGTCATGACTATTCTATAACAATGTATATTTACTGTATTTACAACCCTTTACTTTTATGTCTTGTATCTATATCTTTATTTTTGCAGCTAGAGCAAGCTCAGTATTTCAACTACCAGGGTATGTCTTCTTTGGAAGGCTAGAGAAATGCTACCCAGAGGGCTTATTAGAGCTTGATGGGATGGTCTTTCTGTCCCCTTTCTTTGTTTTTTTTCTTTCTACAACTCCTCAACATGTCTTTGTCTTGTTCCCACTCCCACATCGCTGCATCTCACTCTCACATTCTTTCTTTCTTACATCTTTGTCTTTCACAATTACTCTCACCTGCTCCTTTTTTTGCCATATCCTTTGCTCTCTCTGTCTGTCTGTCTGTCTTTCACTTCCCAGCAGTGACCAGTTAGTCTTTTTCCTCTTTTTTTAAACACATTCAGGTTTGACACCACAATGGCTCCACTGGTGTTTGCGAACCAGTACCTACAGCTGTCTGCGAAGCTTCCATCCCATAACATTTATGGCCTGGGAGAGCATGTGCATCAACGATATCGCCATGACACAAACTGGAGAACCTGGCCCATCTTCACCAGAGATGCGTTCCCTAACGGGGTGAGTATAAGATACAATATTAAATCAGCAAATCATTTTTAATGCCACTGAACTTGACGTTATGATTGGTTTGAAAACACATATATTTGAGATGATAAATACAGTGTATTTGCATGTATACAGTATTGTTTTGGTTGCTGCACCAGACAGATAGTGTGCTAAAAGGCTTACAAAGGTCTACCTAGGATGAGTGAGCGCACATGTGTTTAAGTGTCATGTTGACGTGTGCTCCCGACATGTGTATGTTTTTTGAATGCCTCGTAAGCTGATTAGGCAGCCCCCCCCCCAGTTTCAATAAGTCTCCTACGTCTCTCCTGCACCTCACACCTCTCCCCCTTTCTCTCTGCCTTCCCCACAGGGAACACATAACCTCTACGGACACTATCCCTTCTTCCTCTGTCTGGAAGATGAGAGTGGAAGGTCATTCGGGGTCTTTCTCATGAACAGCAATGCTATGGGTGAAGATAAACGACATAGAAACACATGAATACATGCAGGTGCAACCATGCAATGACGCTGCCCTAAGGGAAGATAACAGACAAAGAAACATATTAAAAAAAAAAAAAAAAAAAAAAAAAAAAGTGTCATATACATGCACAGTCAGATAAATCATTGGGAAACGTGAGCCATTTGAAAATGGTTCAAGGGCATGAACCATCAGTTATGCCTCACCCTACGAACACAAATGGATTTACTGTTGCCTCAATCAAAACACTGTGCTGACAAATCAAAGAGAATATTACATGACTCTTTATTCTATAGGGAGATGCCTGTAAAGCGATGGGAATGCCCTCTGACATGTTTATCTTGCTCATGTCTATAGCTTCTTCATATACAAACTCTTTGCCTCTTATGGATTCACATGACTGATACACAGATGATGTGTGTCTGTTTATGTGTGCACCTTAAGTCTGCACAACGATACAACAGAATCTCAAAACAGAGGTTCATAATAGCTTGAGAAGCCATTTTTGGGGTTATGATTTATAGTTAAGAAGGTATTAGGATTCAGTTTGCAATTTTTCCATCTTTAGTGTCTTTTTTATCCAGAGGTGACTTTGCAGCCCGCTCCTGCTGTGACTTACAGGACGATTGGAGGAGTCCTTGACTTCTACATTCTCTTTGGAGATACGCCAGAACAAGTGGTCCAGGAGTTTCTTGTTGTGAGGAAAAAAAATCATTATTTATATTGTCTTTAAGCAACATAATAATGTATATAGGAATATACAGGCACGTTTTTCTGAGTTAGTCTGTTGTGCAAAAGTTGTCTGTGAGTTGCCTTGGAACATTAATTGCAATAACAATATGTCCAAATGATGTTGTCCAGCTCACTGGCAGGCCCGTCATTCCTCCCTACTGGTCCCTGGGTTTCCAGCTTTCTCGGTGGGACTACGGCAGCCTGAGTGAGGTCAAGAAAACAGTGGAGAGGAATCGTGCCATTTCCCTCCCATATGTAAGATCTTTTTTTTCTTTCAATCTTTTTTTTTTTTTTTTAGGGCTGTCTATACTCCGTCTGCCAATCTGAGTGTCAATCTGGAATGGCTATCAAGATATTGCCTCCACTGCAGTCTGTGGTTTTGTGTTCATATTCCTGTGATAAAAAAGTGAAATAACTGTTCTTTATAAATTTAAAAGAGATATCATATAACTATCAATGATGTATCATGGACTTTCACCCTCAATATCTCAGCTCTATGCTGTAAATATCCAGCGTTAACATTCTCGTCACATTTTGTTTGCACAGTGTTAATCATCACAACACGTTCCTATCAGACTGGGTGTAAGGTGGGGCTGCAAGTTCTCCGTTCAATTCGTATGGTTTTGATGTTTTGACAAAGCAGGATCAGCAATCTGTTACCGAGAAAACTGCTTCACAAAATCCAACCAAGTATGAGAAGCGTGCAATCATCAGTGTGGGAAATGAAAAAAAATGTCAAGGCAAAGAATTCAAATTGTGGATAAAATGGAAGCAGCTATTTGACCTCAGATGTCAGTTGTTGAAATATGTTAAATGAAGCTGCAGGGTTTTCCTTTTTTTAAACTGTCAACTGACAGCTGTCTGAAGTCATGTTGTGACAATGCATAGGACTTGCAGTTGGGATTTTTTAGCTGCTACCACAGCTGTTTAGATTTTGGGACGGTGGGGGGGGGAATCGATACTCCACCTTAAGCACCCCTTGTTAAATTTGAACCGCTCATGCACTACTGTGTGGTTCCAGAGGCAAGAGGCTGAACCACTACACTATCTGTGAAGACGTGATATGAAGGTTGAAGCAGGAGTTCGACAGACAGTCAGAGTGATAGGGATGGCCTTTAGCTTAGACGGGGTAATCCAGCTTTCTGTCAAATAATGGAGAGTCTTCTGGGCTCTATAGGTTCAATCCCAGGACGACAATTTTTCGAGCGTCACTGAATGTTAGCGCTGATCAAAGATCAATCGACCGAGTTCCTTTCATTATCTCATTCATCCTGATCTGAATGTTAAAACTACTCCAACACCTCTTCCCTTCTGAGACATTTGATAAATACCAGCTCCGGTTGACATTTTCTTGGGAATGAGTCTTACTGCTTATCTTCGTCTGGGCTTGTGAATAGTAACTCTGAGAAGTCCCTTCCACACATAGCACTGATGTACTTTCGTTTCCTTAATTAATGAGGTTAACTCCTAATCCAAATCTTTATATGTCCCCATAAAACGCTTCAACCGTGTCACAACTTGGCAAACACTGCACCAATCAAGGACACAGTTTGGACTCTGATTTAAGTTTGAAATGCAAACAAATGTCTAACCAATGTCAATATTTCACTCTGATAATCGACAATCTCCCTTTGGTATTCGAAGACATTAGCATGCAGCTGCTTCCTCTCCTGCTGTACTCAGGGACATATTTGATAACCATTAGATAGACCACAGAGGGCATTATCACATTCTGCCTAATATGTCTGGAGCTGATTACCGTTAGAGGAAGGATCTGGCAGAACCTTCCAAACCATCTGCTCTATTGCTATGAAGTAGATTTTGGCAGACAACAGACAGACAGAGCAAGCGTAAAGTAACACCCTGAGAAAAAAAAAAGAAGTAAAAAAAACAGAAATGATGTGCTTCCCATTGTCCTCCCAAGGTTTAGCAGCACATTAGCCAAGTTGTTAGCACTCACGTCAGGTCTACAACAATCCAGCAAAGGCAGGTCAGACAAGATAACAGTTAAAATGTGTTATTTTTCACACTACAAATGGTTTTGTATTTACCATCCATGCTGAGATGGGAATATAGTGTTAAGAGGACCTGTCCAAGTGAAGATGCTGGATGTTGAGTGTATGTGTTTAAGCTATGCACAGAAGTGGAGGCATTAGTGGATAAACTTAAGAAGCATTAAGAGTCATTTTTAATTTATTACATTAATGCAGGATGAAAATATTATTTTAATACATGAAAGCCATGCCAGCATTTTAGCATTTCCAATTAAGCTTTGAATATCTAATGACGTCTAACCCATTTCACGTAAACTTGTCAAGGCATTCATAGAACATGCAGTATTCCAAAAGAATATTTCAAAGCAATACTAGAAAACGGTTGTTTTTTTAAAATCATAAATAATTTGGATTTTCTTTTTAATAAACATACATGTATTGCATGTACATAAAGTGCTCAAACATTGAGACTGTTTTCTTCCACCCATGCAGGACATCCAGTACACTGACATTGACTACATGGAGGATAAGAAAGATTTCACGTATGACAAAGTCAAGTTCAGCGAGCTGCCTCAGTTCGCTGACTACCTTCATGCGAGTGGACAGAAATACATCCTCATCCTGGTAAGAAGCACTTTATTGTGAGTGAAGCAAACTATGTATACACACATTAACAGTACATTAAAAGTAGATGTATCCTGTGCACAAAGGTTGTGGTGTTCTGTTGCATTTACTAGTAATTTTCTCTGGCCCCAGGATCCTGCAATAGCTACCAGTAAGAGGGTAGGGAATACTCCATACGCCTCCTATGACAGGGGGACTGAGAAGAAAGCCTGGGTCACTGAATCAGATGGGAAAACTCCACTGTTAGGAGAGGTGAGCTGAACTTGGATGCAAGTGATGAATGGAGCATGCATGGAGAGGAGGCAATAATCAAAGATTTCAAATAATGTATAAATGTAATGCCCCTTTAACACAACCATTATAGGTATATCCACTAGGCTTCAAACTATGACGCTCATCGTGCCCGTCTTGAGTCAGTTCTGGTCTTGTCAGTGATTATGGGGCACTGGTTACATGCAAAGCATCTTTTCAAAACTTCTGTCATCACACAAAAACACTTGCTTGGGTGTAGGAAATTAGGGTGGTTGACTTGACTACATACGTGACTACTGCATGTGATGGTAGGGGCCCTCTGTCAGTCATTCTGTAGAAGACAGCTACAGGGATTTCCTCATATGTGCAAACCTCATATGTGCAAATCAAGAAAGAAACAATTTGTTATCCGCAGCTGAATCAAGAGTCCATACTGAAGCAGTTGTTGACCGCTTGAGGCCCACACCAGCCGGTTAAGAGTAGTTAGGAGTCAGTTAAGGTATAAACCAGTCAATAAAATATGTTGTCAATAAAATATGCTTTGAACTATTGTGAAATCCCTGCAACCACCAGAGGCACTCAAGCATACAGACAGAAATGAGCACAAAAATAGAAGGCTGATGGGTCCAGCAGAAGGCCTGATTAGCGGCGGACGAACAGACTGAATGCATAATCTCCTGGTAGAAATAATAGTATTTTAAGGAAAAAAAAAAAATGTGACTCTGATGGTTGTTTCTTATCGTCGTTTATTCTTGAGGATTCCCAGGGACCCCATTCGGTAGTCCCTGTATGATAAATATGTTGGGAGGATGATCAATTCTAATCATATATGCGATACAAGAATATTAGCCTGGGGGTATCCATTAAAGAAGCAGCATGAATTGAGTAAATTTATAATGTTGAGTGAGATTTCTCCTGAAATTATTTAGGACCTTGCTAAATCCTTGACTAACCCAAATTAAAACTGCCTTGAAGGTCCGTTTTGCCATCGAGTATTTAAGCCTTCGCATTATACAATATTTCATACAACATATGCATTTGCTGTCTGTATGCAACCATATGTGTGACTGGCTCTCCACAATTCCCTAATGGCAGTTCAAGCCTCCCGTATGTTTTTTTTTTTGTTTTGTTTTGTTTTTAATCCTTCTCCCCACAGAGCACATGTTTAAAAGGCTCTCCCCTGTAGAGACAGGTGGAGGTGGGGGGTTAAAGTCTGCGGCTCCCATGCTTTTATAGTGTTGCTTTTGATTATGCACACGATTAGGCCCAGTCCCTCGGCTAACCGCTTTTTCATGCTGTTTATAACAGGTCAAACATATGCATTGATTCCGCATTAGTGTTTAATCTTAAAATGTTCTGCATCGACGCACCAGAGATTAGGTTTGCAAGTGTGTGTGTGCGAGAGGTAAGGAAAAAGTCTGTCTGTGTGACACCTATGTGTATCCATTACTCCTAAACTAGACGCTATTCTTGCTTGTTTGTGCGTCATGTCTGCGCTCACATGTGAGGGATTATAATTGATTCTAATTTATTTCCATATGAAGTATGTGTCCCGGTTATGGAAACAGGGAGGTTTTTTGAAAAACGACCTCTGCGGTAGGTGTGTCAGTGACAAAGGAGATGCAGAGACAGGCTGGTATTTATTCTGCTCTTAAGACAGCTAATTGCTCGCAAAGGATAAAAGCTTTTCCTGGTGGCCCATATGTTTTAGTGTGCGAGTAAAATCATAGCGGGACCTCAGTCACACAATAAACAAAGCATTAAGGAGAGAAAAGAGTCAATGTGGGTTTAAAAAAAAAAAAGATAGGAATGACAGACAGTAACATGGGTTTAGAAAAAGGCAGGTGTCGGAAAACAGAAAGACACAGTCACAAATAATAGATTAGAGAGTAATGTACAGAGAGTCAGACTGGCTGTCTTTCTGAGTGGTGGAGTGACAGGGAGGTACACAGGAAGTCAGTCACAGTGAGAGACAAGAGACTAAAAGACGGATTACGGGGTAAACACAAAAAGGGGACAGACAAGAGCGAAGTCTTTCCACCTTCCGTCTTGTCTGTCCCATTTTGGAGCAGAGTCACACAGAGGGACAGGTAGAAAAACAAGACAGACAGGTAATTATGACCTAGATGGGCAGACTGGAGAGCAATAAAACAGGCAAACAGATGTAAGTGAGATATGCCACTACAAAAAAGCCAGCAGGTTTGTTAACAGTGGTAACCGGCCTGACAGTATTAGAAAGCAGAAATCTATCTAGAGATAAAAGAAGTAGGAACTGATTGAAAAAGGTTAGATTGCAACTGTGAGGCACTATCAATAAGCTCTGACCTTGGAGTTCTGACCACCTGCCAAAAACATCTGCCTATAAATCTGTGTGTGTGTGTGTGTGTGTGTGTGTGTGTGTGTGTGTGTGTGTGTGTGTGTGTGTGTGTGTGTGTGTGTGTGTGTGTGTGTGTGTGTGTGTGTGTGTGTGTGTGTGTGTGCATACATAAGCATGATTCATGGCTTTGCTACAAACTGGGTTGTAAAGTCATTGGCAGTGGAAGTAAAAGGTAGAAAGATAGCTAGCATGAGGCAACCTTGAGCTTTAATATCTACTGTTCGCTACAGGAGGGGTTAACACACAGAAATACACGCTCACACACACACACACACACACACACATATATTCGGGAAATCTCCGCCTTTCTCCGTGGCTTAATCATTTTTCTCAATACATGTCATTAAGGACGACTTCCAACATACAGTCACGTCTCGAGATTTCTATTGCATTATCGATTCCTCCTCTCCTCTGTTCTCCTCTTCAGCTCTCCCGTCTCTCTATCCCTTTTCTCCTTTGCCATCTCTCTCCCTCTCTGAACATTGGAGGCTCATCAAATCCTTTCCCTCCCATCCTTCATCTCTATTCTGATCTTTTTTTTCTTTGTCACTTCTAGAATCTTTAAACTGTCTCTCTGACATTTCTATGGGCCTAGTTTTTGCTTCAGGGGAGCTTTTTACACCTACGCCATCGTGCTCATGCTCCTTCCTATTGTTTACCTGTACGATATTGTGTAGACTTGCTTCTCGCTTAATTAAAAGATGTGTTGCAGATGATTTTTTTTTTCAAATTAAATAACAAAAAGGAGAAGCAGACATAAATTACTAAATCCTGTCAGAAAAAGTACTGCATCGTGCTTTGGCAAAACAAAATCTGCAGTGGATACCGTCAGTAGGGGAGCTCACTTGCCAGACTTATGTTCTCAGAGTTTTGCTCCAAAACTATTAAAATGTGCTTGTAAACAAATATCTCACGTTCTCTCCCTCTGAGGTGTGGCCAGGAGAGACTGTATTTCCAGACTACACCAGCCAAAGCTGCATCGACTGGTGGGTTGATGAGTATGAGCGATTCTCCAGGGAGATCAAACATGACGCCCTCTGGATTGTAAGTCAATTTTAAATACATAAAACAAAAAGGTGTGTTTCCACTGATGAGCTGTTCGCAAAACCCCCAAATCCTGACACTGACATTATTCTGCAGCCAATTACGCGCACACAGGGCCAGTGAGCTTACATTTTGGTAATTTTCAGTGGCAATTACTTCACTTTGGGTTGAACATTGGAGGCCAATAAAGAGCACCAAACACAGGCTAAAATTCGTATTATGTTGTTAAAGGGTCCTCAGCTGAAAATTTGGATTTGGCTCTTTCCATTGCTGCAACACGCACAATTAAAAATCTTACTTCAAATACCACAGCTCATCCCAGGTCATTTTGTTCATTAGAGAGGTGAAAAATAAACATTACATGTATAAGAGCTTCTTTTTTTCAGTATATTATGATCACCTAAGTGGAAGAATCCTGGATTCATAACACTGTTGGAGCATGTTGGAGGTTATTAGAATTCTAAGTTAAAATGGTTATAATTGTGATTTATGAAACAATGTCTTCTGATGCACACAGGACATGAATGAGGTGGCTAGTTTCAAGAAAGGCTCAAATAAGGGCTGTGCTGATAACAACCTCAACTACCCTCCCTTCACTCCAAGTAAGACACCTTTTTGTACATGTTCTGTACCATATTCATACTATGTTCTTGCTTTTCTTGCAAAGTTTTGTTATATAAAAATATCTATGTTCCGTGAGACACACAGTTGAGTTTCATAACGTTGTCATGGCAGCATTGTTTGCAAGCTTGCCCTTGCATACAAACCAGTCACAAATCTACACACCTGCATAGATACAGAGGATGTCATTGGCTTGCAGATTTAGGCCCAACTGTTGTGCATAAGTGGATAAATGTGTCACAATAGCTTATGAAGTAAGTTCAGGTCCAGAGGAAAACTCATCTAAAATAGTGCGTCCCTGGTGAGGGATTTTGAAAATGACTCTTCTGCCATGTCTTTTATTCCGACTGTGTCCCAGACAGGATGATCATAACTGGAAAAGGCACGCTCCCCTGATGCCACCTTTTTATTGCACTCCTCCTTAGTCATCCTCTTCCTCCATTGCTCTGGCTGTCTCTCATTTCCTCATTGTTCCCACTTCCTATTGCTGTATATATATCATTGTCTGTCTCTCTCTTCTGTCCTCGTTTTCCTCCTTTTCTCTCCTTCCATCACTGCATACTATATTTTGTATTCATTCCATGCCTCTGCCCACCTTACTCCAATCTTTTCACCTCTTCCATCTTTTCTCTCCCCACAGAGATTGTGGATGAGGTGATGTACAGTAAGACTCTATGTATGGATGCCAAGCAGGCCTGGGGGAACCACTACGATGTCCACAGTCTGTATGGCTACTCTATGGTGCTGGCTACTGAAAAGTGAGTGCATTCACAAGGAGTTTGGCCAGCTCGTGCTGCGGAGACCAACTTGCTGCCACCAATCACGAGCAATGAGGCATTGGCAAACTCAAAATGTGTTGTGTAATGTCAAAACAGTGGGACACACGTGATTCTTTAACGTTAAGTGCAGTAGAATCAGTGGCTGTTGAGAAATGGCGACATAAAAGCGAAGCTTAAATGAAAAAAAAAAAAAAAAAAAGAAAAAGAGTACAACCTAGAAATCCCAGTGAATTCTGCCCTTGGCTTAATCAAAGCCTGTGACTCTTGCAAACCATTTCAAGTTGTATCCCATGTGAAAAGTGCA